>NW_027255838.1:942500-1192500 GCF_039877785.1 Chaetodon trifascialis | reverse complement strand
CCAGGTGCTGTAAGCCTTTTCTTCTCGACTTCGGTGCGATGGCCGTCCACACTGAGAAGAAAGTAGCACCACGGAACAGGGGGCTTGCAACACACAAGTGAAACCATGAGAGGCTGCTCCCGCAGAACAGGAGCAGAAAAGAAGCGCAGTATGTCGTCGGTAATAAGAGCTCTCTGTATCCTCCTCAAGAAGGGCAGAGGTGAATCCACGCATCCCAACAGACAATAAAACAGCATAAAAAAGGAAATCAACAACATATGTGTCTACGTGATATCATACAAAAAGACTATGACAAATAATATTGCCTTGGCAAGGATGGCTCATGCTGGTGATAACAAATTTCTCCGAAAGAAGCACGTGTAAGCTGTTGGTTAGGGGGCACATTGAACTTTGCTCCATCAGGCCCGTGTGTGCAAAGAAAAGTATATCCATTGATTGACTTGTCTCCGTTGGACATCAGATTTGTTGGAGTGAAGAATAAAAGCGGCCTCGACATTTGGAAAGACGTGAAAGGAGCGAGCCCTCACACCCCAGAGTGTACATAGCGAGGGCACATGTATAAAAAGCTTGTGCGCATCAGCATTTGTGGCTTACGGCCATACCAGCCTGACAACGCCCGATCTCGTCCGATCTCGGAAGCTAAGCAGGGTCGGGCCTGGTTAGTACTTGGATGGGAGACCGCCTGGGAATACCAGGTGCTGTAAGCCTTTTCTGGTGCTGTAAGCCTTTTCTTCTCGACTTCGGTGCGATGGCCGTCCACACTGAGAAGAAAGTAGCACCACGGAACAGGGGGCTTGCAACACACAAGTGAAACCATGAGAGGCTGCTCCCGCAGAACAGGAGCAGAAAAGAAGCGCAGTATGTCGTCGGTAATAAGAGCTCTCTGTATCCTCCTCAAGAAGGGCAGAGGTGAATCCACGCATCCCAACAGACAATAAAACAGCATAAAAAAGGAAATCAACAACATATGTGTCTACGTGATATCATACAAAAAGACTATGACAAATAATATTGCCTTGGCAAGGATGGCTCATGCTGGTGATAACAAATTTCTCCGAAAGAAGCACGTGTAAGCTGTTGGTTAGGGGGCACATTGAACTTTGCTCCATCAGGCCCGTGTGTGCAAAGAAAAGTATATCCATTGATTGACTTGTCTCCGTTGGAAATCAGATTTGTTGGAGTGAAGAATAAAAGCGGCCTCGACATTTGGAAAGACGTGAAAGGGGCGAGCCCTCACACCCCAGACTGTACATAGCGAGGGCACATGTATAAAAAGCTTGTGCGCATCAGCCTTTGTGGCTTACGGCCATACCAGCCTGACAACGCCCGATCTCGTCCGATCTCGGAAGCTAAGCAGGGTCGGGCCTGGTTAGTACTTGGATGGGAGACCGCCTGGGAATACCAGGTGCTGTAAGCCTTTTCTGGTGCTGTAAGCCTTTTCTTCTCGACTTCGGTGCGATGGCCGTCCACACTGAGAAGAAAGTAGCACCACGGAACAGGGGGCTTGCAACACACAAGTGAAACCATGAGAGGCTGCTCCCGCAGAACAGGAGCAGAAAAGAAGCGCAGTATGTCGTCGGTAATAAGAGCTCTCTGTATCCTCCTCAAGAAGGGCAGAGGTGAATCCACGCATCCCAACAGACAATAAAACAGCATAAAAAAGGAAATCAACAACATATGTGTCTACGTGATATCATACAAAAAGACTATGACAAATAATATTGCCTTGGCAAGGATGGCTCATGCTGGTGATAACAAATTTCTCCGAAAGAAGCACGTGTAAGCTGTTGGTTAGGGGGCACATTGAACTTTGCTCCATCAGGCCCGTGTGTGCAAAGAAAAGTATATCCATTGATTGACTTGTCTCCGTTGGAAATCAGATTTGTTGGAGTGAAGAATAAAAGCGGCCTCGACATTTGGAAAGACGTGAAAGGGGCGAGCCCTCACACCCCAGACTGTACATAGCGAGGGCACATGTATAAAAAGCTTGTGCGCATCAGCCTTTGTGGCTTACGGCCATACCAGCCTGACAACGCCCGATCTCGTCCGATCTCGGAAGCTAAGCAGGGTCGGGCCTGGTTAGTACTTGGATGGGAGACCGCCTGGGAATACCAGGTGCTGTAAGCCTTTTCTTCTCGACTTCGGTGCGATGGCCGTCCACACTGAGAAGAAAGTAGCACCACGGAACAGGGGGCTTGCAACACACAAGTGAAACCATGAGAGGCTGCTCCCGCAGAACAGGAGCAGAAAAGAAGCGCAGTATGTCGTCGGTAATAAGAGCTCTCTGTATCCTCCTCAAGAAGGGCAGAGGTGAATCCACGCATCCCAACAGACAATAAAACAGCATAAAAAAGGAAATCAACAACATATGTGTCTACGTGATATCATACAAAAAGACTATGACAAATAATATTGCCTTGGCAAGGATGGCTCATGCTGGTGATAACAAATTTCTCCGAAAGAAGCACGTGTAAGCTGTTGGTTAGGGGGCACATTGAACTTTGCTCCATCAGGCCCGTGTGTGCAAAGAAAAGTATATCCATTGATTGACTTGTCTCCGTTGGACATCAGATTTGTTGGAGTGAAGAATAAAAGCGGCCTCGACATTTGGAAAGACGTGAAAGGAGCGAGCCCTCACACCCCAGAGTGTACATAGCGAGGGCACATGTATAAAAAGCTTGTGCGCATCAGCCTTTGTGGCTTACGGCCATACCAGCCTGACAACGCCCGATCTCGTCCGATCTCGGAAGCTAAGCAGGGTCGGGCCTGGTTAGTACTTGGATGGGAGACCGCCTGGGAATACCAGGTGCTGTAAGCCTTTTCTGGTGCTGTAAGCCTTTTCTTCTCGACTTCGGTGCGATGGCCGTCCACACTGAGAAGAAAGTAGCACCACGGAACAGGGGGCTTGCAACACACAAGTGAAACCATGAGAGGCTGCTCCCGCAGAACAGGAGCAGAAAAGAAGCGCAGTATGTCGTCGGTAATAAGAGCTCTCTGTATCCTCCTCAAGAAGGGCAGAGGTGAATCCACGCATCCCAACAGACAATAAAACAGCATAAAAAAGGAAATCAACAACATATGTGTCTACGTGATATCATACAAAAAGACTATGACAAATAATATTGCCTTGGCAAGGATGGCTCATGCTGGTGATAACAAATTTCTCCGAAAGAAGCACGTGTAAGATGTTGGTTAGGGGGCACATTGAACTTTGCTCCATCAGGCCCGTGTGTGCAAAGAAAAGTATATCCATTGATTGACTTGTCTCCGTTGGACATCAGATTTGTTGGAGTGAAGAATAAAAGCGGCCTCGACATTTGGAAAGACGTGAAAGGAGCGAGCCCTCACACCCCAGAGTGTACATAGCGAGGGCACATGTATAAAAAGCTTGTGCGCATCAGCCTTTGTGGCTTACGGCCATACCAGCCTGACAACGCCCGATCTCGGAAGCTAAGCAGGGTCGGTCCTGGTTAGTACTTGGATGGGAGACCGCCTGGGAATACCAGGTGCTGTAAGCCTTTTCTTCTCGACTTCGGTGCGATGGCCGTCCACACTGAGAAGAAAGTAGCACCACGGAACAGGGGGCTTGCAACACACAAGTGAAACCATGAGAGGCTGCTCCCGCAGAACAGGAGCAGAAAAGAAGCGCAGTATGTCGTCGGTAATAAGAGCTCTCTGTATCCTCCTCAAGAAGGGCAGAGGTGAATCCACGCATCCCAACAGACAATAAAACAGCATAAAAAAGGAAATCAACAACATATGTGTCTACGTGATATCATACAAAAAGACTATGACAAATAATATTGCCTTGGCAAGGATGGCTCATGCTGGTGATAACAAATTTCTCCGAAAGAAGCACGTGTAAGCTGTTGGTTAGGGGGCACATTGAACTTTGCTCCATCAGGCCCGTGTGTGCAAAGAAAAGTATATCCATTGATTGACTTGTCTCCGTGGGAAATCAGATTTGTTGGAGTGAAGAATAAAAGCGGCCTCGACATTTGGAAAGACGTGAAAGGAGCGAGCCCTCACACCCCAGAGTGTACATAGCGAGGGCACATGTATAAAAAGCTTGTGCGCATCAGCCTTTGTGGCTTACGGCCATACCAGCCTGACAACGCCCGATCTCGTCCGATCTCGGAAGCTAAGCAGGGTCGGGCCTGGTTAGTACTTGGATGGGAGACCGCCTGGGAATACCAGGTGCTGTAAGCCTTTTCTGGTGCTGTAAGCCTTTTCTTCTCGATTTCGGTGCGATGGCCGTCCACACTGAGAAGAAAGTAGCACCACGGAACAGGGGGCTTGCAACACACAAGTGAAACCATGAGAGGCTGCTCTCGCAGAACAGGAGCAGAAAAGAAGCGCAGTATGTCGTCGGTAATAAGAGCTCTCTGTATCCTCCTCAAGAATGGCAGAGGTGAATCCACGCATCCCAACAGACAATAAAACAGCATAAAAAAGGAAATCAACAACATATGTGTCTACGTGATATCATACAAAAAGACTATGACAAATAATATTGCCTTGGCAAGGATGGCTCATGCTGGTGATAACAAATTTCTCCGAAAGAAGCACGTGTAAGCTGTTGGTTAGGGGGCACATTGAACTTTGCTCCATCAGGCCCGTGTGTGCAAAGAAAAGTATATCCATTGATTGACTTGTCTCCGTTGGACATCAGATTTGTTGGAGTGAAGAATAAAAGCGGCCTCGACATTTGGAAAGACGTGAAAGGAGCGAGCCCTCACACCCCAGAGTGTACATAGCGAGGGCACATGTATAAAAAGCTTGTGCGCATCAGCCTTTGTGGCTTACGGCCATACCAGCCTGACAACCCCCGATCTCGTCCGATCTCGGAAGCTAAGCAGGGTCGGGCCTGGTTAGTACTTGGATGGGAGACCGCCTGGGAATACCAGGTGCTGTAAGCCTTTTCTGGTGCTGTAAGCCTTTTCTTCTCGACTTCGGTGCGATGGCCGTCCACACTGAGAAGAAAGTAGCACCACGGAACAGGGGGCTTGCAACACACAAGTGAAACCATGAGAGGCTGCTCCCGCAGAACAGGAGCAGAAAAGAAGCGCAGTATGTCGTCGGTAATAAGAGCTCTCTGTATCCTCCTCAAGAAGGGCAGAGGTGAATCCACGCATCCCAACAGACAATAAAACAGCATAAAAAAGGAAATCAACAACATATGTGTCTACGTGATATCATACAAAAAGACTATGACAAATAATATTGCCTTGGCAAGGATGGCTCATGCTGGTGATAACAAATTTCTCCGAAAGAAGCACGTGTAAGATGTTGGTTAGGGGGCACATTGAACTTTGCTCCATCAGGCCCGTGTGTGCAAAGAAAAGTATATCCATTGATTGACTTGTCTCCGTTGGACATCAGATTTGTTGGAGTGAAGAATAAAAGCGGCCTCGACATTTGGAAAGACGTGAAAGGAGCGAGCCCTCACACCCCAGAGTGTACATAGCGAGGGCACATGTATAAAAAGCTTGTGCGCATCAGCCTTTGTGGCTTACGGCCATACCAGCCTGACAACGCCCGATCTCGGAAGCTAAGCAGGGTCGGTCCTGGTTAGTACTTGGATGGGAGACCGCCTGGGAATACCAGGTGCTGTAAGCCTTTTCTTCTCGACTTCGGTGCGATGGCCGTCCACACTGAGAAGAAAGTAGCACCACGGAACAGGGGGCTTGCAACACACAAGTGAAACCATGAGAGGCTGCTCCCGCAGAACAGGAGCAGAAAAGAAGCGCAGTATGTCGTCGGTAATAAGAGCTCTCTGTATCCTCCTCAAGAAGGGCAGAGGTGAATCCACGCATCCCAACAGACAATAAAACAGCATAAAAAAGGAAATCAACAACATATGTGTCTACGTGATATCATACAAAAAGACTATGACAAATAATATTGCCTTGGCAAGGATGGCTCATGCTGGTGATAACAAATTTCTCCGAAAGAAGCACGTGTAAGCTGTTGGTTAGGGGGCACATTGAACTTTGCTCCATCAGGCCCGTGTGTGCAAAGAAAAGTATATCCATTGATTGACTTGTCTCCGTGGGAAATCAGATTTGTTGGAGTGAAGAATAAAAGCGGCCTCGACATTTGGAAAGACGTGAAAGGAGCGAGCCCTCACACCCCAGAGTGTACATAGCGAGGGCACATGTATAAAAAGCTTGTGCGCATCAGCCTTTGTGGCTTACGGCCATACCAGCCTGACAACGCCCGATCTCGTCCGATCTCGGAAGCTAAGCAGGGTCGGGCCTGGTTAGTACTTGGATGGGAGACCGCCTGGGAATACCAGGTGCTGTAAGCCTTTTCTGGTGCTGTAAGCCTTTTCTTCTCGATTTCGGTGCGATGGCCGTCCACACTGAGAAGAAAGTAGCACCACGGAACAGGGGGCTTGCAACACACAAGTGAAACCATGAGAGGCTGCTCTCGCAGAACAGGAGCAGAAAAGAAGCGCAGTATGTCGTCGGTAATAAGAGCTCTCTGTATCCTCCTCAAGAATGGCAGAGGTGAATCCACGCATCCCAACAGACAATAAAACAGCATAAAAAAGGAAATCAACAACATATGTGTCTACGTGATATCATACAAAAAGACTATGACAAATAATATTGCCTTGGCAAGGATGGCTCATGCTGGTGATAACAAATTTCTCCGAAAGAAGCACGTGTAAGCTGTTGGTTAGGGGGCACATTGAACTTTGCTCCATCAGGCCCGTGTGTGCAAAGAAAAGTATATCCATTGATTGACTTGTCTCCGTTGGACATCAGATTTGTTGGAGTGAAGAATAAAAGCGGCCTCGACATTTGGAAAGACGTGAAAGGAGCGAGCCCTCACACCCCAGAGTGTACATAGCGAGGGCACATGTATAAAAAGCTTGTGCGCATCAGCCTTTGTGGCTTACGGCCATACCAGCCTGACAACGCCCGATCTCGTCCGATCTCGGAAGCTAAGCAGGGTCGGGCCTGGTTAGTACTTGGATGGGAGACCGCCTGGGAATACCAGGTGCTGTAAGCCTTTTCTGGTGCTGTAAGCCTTTTCTTCTCGACTTCGGTGCGATGGCCGTCCACACTGAGAAGAAAGTAGCACCACGGAACAGGGGGCTTGCAACACACAAGTGAAACCATGAGAGGCTGCTCCCGCAGAACAGGAGCAGAAAAGAAGCGCAGTATGTCGTCGGTAATAAGAGCTCTCTGTATCCTCCTCAAGAAGGGCAGAGGTGAATCCACGCATCCCAACAGACAATAAAACAGCATAAAAAAGGAAATCAACAACATATGTGTCTACGTGATATCATACAAAAAGACTATGACAAATAATATTGCCTTGGCAAGGATGGCTCATGCTGGTGATAACAAATTTCTCCGAAAGAAGCACGTGTAAGCTGTTGGTTAGGGGGCACATTGAACTTTGCTCCATCAGGCCCGTGTGTGCAAAGAAAAGTATATCCATTGATTGACTTGTCTCCGTTGGACATCAGATTTGTTGGAGTGAAGAATAAAAGCGGCCTCGACATTTGGAAAGACGTGAAAGGAGCGAGCCCTCACACCCCAGAGTGTACATAGCGAGGGCACATGTATAAAAAGCTTGTGCGCATCAGCCTTTGTGGCTTACGGCCATACCAGCCTGACAACGAGCCTTGATTGCAATCAGGTGCGACAGAGCAGGTGGAGTGAAGCGTGACAGAGTGAAAGTTTCTGAGTGTTTGAGCAGTTTTCCTTATCAGTTTCTTTGATAAGTTTAATTTCGGAAGATTTTTTTACCCCCCTGCAGCCTTTGCTGTTCGGGGGGGAGTTTTCATTTTGTGTTTTTTTTTGCGGTAAATGTCCCTGAGAGACCGCATGGTTTTGAACAAAGAACTGAAGAACGGCACTGAAAGGAGAATGGATGGTGACACAAACAAAGGAGACGAAAGACTGGAGCGTGAGAGAGCGGAGGAACTGAAGGAAAAGAGAGCAGAGACGGAGGGGACGCAGAAGGAAAGTCTGAAAGACAACATGGACACACAACACAAGGAACAACATAAAGCAACGGAGCCACGCTACAGTAAGGAGCTGACAGTTGTGGTGGAGCTGATCGGTGAGGACAAAATCACACTAATGGAATTATTAAGAGCTACACAGGACATTTGTGGACTGGTAGAGGGTTGCAGATACACAGGAATCAACAAATATGAAATAACTATGAATCAACAACACGGGAAAGACAGACTGCTGGATGGATTTAAAATTAAGGGCACAAGGGTGATGGCAAAGGAACTCACAAACAATGAAATGGTGGTTTCGTTCATAGGGCTGCCAGTATATATCACAGACCAGGAAATACATCAAAAACTGTTGGACTGGGGGGTGAAGGCAGTTTCGCCCATCAGGAGGAGGATGTGGCCAGGGACAAGAGTGGTGGAGGGGACACGTTATGTTAAGGTGCAGTTCACAGACACAGTTAAATCACTGCCATATTCAACACGCTTTCACACGGAGACAGGTGCACAGTTTTTTAGGGTGATACATGACCGTCAACAGAAGGTGTGTAGGATGTGTCTACAACCTGGACACATTCTGCGGGAGTGTCCAGACTTTTTGTGCAGAAGATGTGGGAAACAAGGACACTATGCAAGGGAGTGCGACAGGGATGAGCAGCAGCGAGGATGGGAGAGAGGGAGCGAAGAGACGCCCGATGAAGAGGAGGGGGGGCGGCAGGCTGAAGGAGGTGGACGTGAGGAAGCTGGAGCCGAGCCGAACAATGAGGGAGAAGACGGTGAGCAGACTGGAGCGGAGGAGAGCGATGTGGGAGGAGGTGGCAGCGGAGACCAGGAGAAGGAGGACAGAGTGCAGGATGGAGAAGAAGAGGACGAAAGGATAGTGGAGGAGACACCGATGGGAGCTGGAGGACAGATGGAAATGGAAGAGATCGGTAGCAGCATGGACGGTGCGGTGAAAGAGCTGGACGGAGGAGAACAGAGAGGTGAAATGATGGAAAGAAGGAGACGAGGGGGGGAGAATGGAGGGAACAATGGTGGGACTAAGAGGGGAAATAAAGGGGGAAATAGGGGGTCACGGGAGAACACTGAGGAAGGGGGACGAGGGTGGGTGTGGGAAGTTTCTGACATAACAGGGAGTGAGGGGGATGATATGGATGAGGTGGCTGATAACAGGAAAAGACCGCTGGGGAGGAAAGATAAAAGACAAGGTAAAGTTAAAAAAAAGTGTGATGATGATGTTTGAAATTCTTTTCTGGATTTTTTTTCCCTTTATGATTAGCATCTCTTCTCTCAATGCTAATGGGCTGAGAGACAGCAACAGGAGACAGCAGACCTTGCTGGTGTGTGAGGCAGACATCATATGTTTACAGGAAACACACTGGGATGATGGATGTATGAGAGAGATTGAGAAGGAATGGATGGGAGAGATGTATGTGAATAATGGGAGTGTAAAATCCAGGGGGGTGGCAATTTTAGTGAAAAGGGGAGTGGTTGAGAACGTCAGAGAGTGTGTGGATGATGGGAATGGAAGAGTGATAGGGATTAATTTTGAGTATATGAGTAAAGAGTTCAGACTGTTGAATGTGTATGCACCAAATGAGGAGAAAGAAAGGAGGAGTTTTTTTGAGGCACTGGGAGGGTTGTGTGATGAGAACTGTTTGGTAGTGGGTGACTTTAATGTGTGGCGTGGAAGGTTGGATGCGTCTGCAAGCGTTTGTTTTAAAAATGATTCATCCAGGAGGGCTTTGGAAGAAGTTATGAGGGTGAATGGGCTGATTGATGTGTGGAGAGAGAGGAATCCAGAAGGGAGGTGTTTTTCAAGAAGACAGGTGGTGAAGGGGGTGTTAAAACAGAGCAGGATTGATTTAGTATTGTGCACAAAGGGAACAGCTGATATGATCGGGAGGATAGATTATAAGGTTACTGCACTGAGCGATCACATGGTGGTGGGCTTTAGTTTAGGTCAAGGTTTTAAGAGGAAAGGTGGGGGTGTGTGGTGTTTGAATGGTGGATTGTTGAAGGATGAAAGGTACAAAAATAAAGTGAGAGAATGTATAATGAGGAGGAAGAATGAGCGTATGTATGAGGAGGATACAGGGACGTGGTGGGAGAGTGTAAAGGAAGAGATAAAGAAATTGAGCATAGGATACAGCAGAGGGAGGAATAGGGTGGAGAGAGAGAGAGAGAGAAGGTTAAGAGAAGAGTTAGCTCAGGAGGCAGAGAGGGCAGATAAGGAGGAAGGTCGCGATTTGGGAGAATATATTAGAATTAAAGATGAGCTGAAGGAGATAGAACAGAAGAGGTGCCAGGGAGCCATAGTTAGAAGCAGAGCTAGAAATGTGATCGAGGGAGAGAAATGTACAGGGTTCTTCTTGGGGTTAGAAAGGGCAAAGCAGAAGAAGTGCTATTTAGAACAGGTGGAGGGTAAGGATGGAGAGAAGATCACAGATTTTGTGGGGATAGTTGAGAGAATAGAGAGTTTTTACAGGGAGTTATTTAGGAAAGAGGAGGTAGAGGAAGAGAGCAAGAGACAGGTATTGGATAAGATGAAAGCTAGGATCAGTGAGGAGGACAGGGAGATGTGTGAGGGAGAAATAGGGACGGGAGAAATCGAGGCAGCGATAGGTGGATTAGGAAGGAACAAGAGTCCAGGGTTAGATGGCTTAATAGGCGAATTTTACATAGAATTTAAAGTAGAATTATTACCAGTGTTGGATAGATTGTTTAGATGGATTGAAGAGAAAAATGAAATGCCGGTTAGTATGGTGACAGCAGTAGTTAGTATTATACATAAAAAAGGGAGTAGGGATAGATTAGAAAACTATAGACCAATTAGTATGTTGAACAGTGATTATAAAATACTAGCAAGAGTGTTAGCTAACAGGATAAAGAGGGTCATAGGGACGGTGGTGGGATGCACACAGGCTTATAGTATACCAGGTAGGGATATAGCGGACACAATATGTAGCATAAGGGACACGATAGATTATATGAAGAGGGATGGAGGAGGGATAGTTGTAA
The DNA here is from genome assembly GCF_039877785.1 of Chaetodon trifascialis. Taxonomy (NCBI): domain Eukaryota; kingdom Metazoa; phylum Chordata; class Actinopteri; order Chaetodontiformes; family Chaetodontidae; genus Chaetodon; species Chaetodon trifascialis. The sequence continues at coordinate 1,181,495 of NW_027255838.1, read as the reverse complement.
GCTTAGACTTAAATAAGGCATTTGACAGGGTAGATCATGGATATTTATACGGGGTGTTAGGAAAAGCGGGTTTTGGGCATAGGTTGGTCGGGTGGATTAGAAGGATGTATGATAGGGCAGTTAGTTGTGTTAAAATAAATGGGTTAGTCACAGACACATTCAGGTTAGAGAGGTCGGTGAGGCAGGGGTGTCCGTTGTCAGCTCTGCTGTACTCTTTATCGGCAGAGCCGCTAGCGGCGCTGCTGGCGGGTAATGACAACATCAAGGGCATAGAGTTACCAGGAGGACGGGTGAGTTTGTTATATCAATACGCAGATGACACGACGGTTACAGTCAGAGATAAGGAAAGTGTGGTGGAGCTATTGAAGAGTGTAGAGATGTATGGGAGAGCATCAGGGGCAAAACTAAATGTAGAAAAGTCAGAAATCATGTATATAGGTGGAGGGAGAGAAGGGAGGGTGGAGATAGGACTAAAAGAGAAGAAGGACTATTTCAGGGTGTTGGGAGTGAATTTGGGGATAGAGGACAGAGAAGGGAGAGATATGCAGTTTGAGGGGATAGTGAATGGCATTAGGAAGACGTTAGGGTTTTGGAAGCTTAGAGGGCTGAAGCTGAAAGGCAAGGTGGTGGTTGTGAATGCACTGATAATGAGTAAGCTTGTGTATGTGATGAATGTGCTAGATGTGCCTGAGAGGGTGGTGAAGGAGGTGGAGAAAATGGTGAGTAAGTTCTTGTGGGGTGGGAGGGGAGTCAGGATAGCTAGAGAGGTGTTGGAAAATGAGTATAAGGATGGAGGGTTGAAACTGATTAATGTAGAAAAGAAAAAGAAAGCACTGAGGGTGAAAATGATGGTGAGGTTATTAAAGAATAGAAGAGATCACATATGGAAGATTTTTTTACAGGAGGCAATTAACAAATGTGGTGGATGTGGTGAGAGTGGAGTGTTTATGGAGCTGAAGAAAGGAATGTTGAGTGGAGTGTCTGAGTTTTACAAAGAAGTACTGGGAGCCTGGGGAGAGTTTGTGAAATGTGTGCAGTATGACTGTAAGAATGTGAAACAGGTGTGGAAGCAACCAGTGTTCCTAAATCCCAAAATCACATCTGAAGGGAACACAATATATAACAGGGTGTTATGGAGAGCAGGGTTTAGGCTGGTGAGGGATTTAGTTTATGAGTACGTACCAGGGTTTATGAGGGCTCAGGTGCTGGTAGATGAGGTGAGGGAAAAGGGTGATGATATGTGGTTGGGCACGGCTGAAGGGGTGATGGAAAAGATTAAGGATGGGATGCCGCGAGAATGGCTCAGTATGATTGGGAGAGAGGCTGTGGTGGAGGAAGGAGGTGAAATGGAACTGTATGTGGGGGAAGGCGAGAGGAGAGTGAGTCTGATGAGTGTGAAAACAAGAGTGATGTATAGATGCCTAAGGGGGAGAGAAGTGAGGAGACCGGCTGCAGAGAAAGTATGGGAGAGGGTAATGGTTGATATGGATGTAAAGAAAATTTGGGAGAATCTGAGAGTGAAGTGGAACAGTAGTGAATGTGAAAATTTTGATTTTCTTTTACGTCACAATAGAGTGTTTAATAATTTAATAATCAGTAAGTTTGATGCGAATGTGAAGAGGGAATGTGATGTGTGCAGTGTGGCAGTAGAAACATGTATGCACGAGTTTGTTGAATGTGGTGAGCTGGGGGAATATTTTGGGAAAATGAAAGAGTTAATCAGCAGATGTTGGGTGGGAGGGCTGGTGGAGAGAATGGAGTGGAGAGAGCTGTGGTTGTTTGGGGTGACTGGAAAGGTGAAAGGATGCAATGTGAACTTGCTAAACTATGTATTGAGCCATGCAAGGTTTGCTGTCAAGCTGAGGAGGAATATAGCCCATTATGAAGAGAAGAGAGTGGATGTGTGGAGAGTGTTCAAGAGTATCACAAAAAGGGACATAAAGGTGATTTTTAGTTACGTTGGGGAGGAGGAATTTGTCACTGGATTTGTGGAAGGGAGTACATTTATTGAGATTGGGGCTGATAGGACACTGATATTTGATTTTGATTAAAGATTTGTTATCACAGAATATTGTATGAGTTATTTTCATTGTATTAGGGCAGACTGCAGTCTGTGTCGTATCTTTTTTTTTTTTTTTTTATGTGATCTTGTTTTAGGTTGGCGGCTTATGGACTCTTTGCTGATGTGGTGGATTAAATGTACCACTGTCCTGAGTTGGGGGGATTTTGTACAATGACCTGCCTCACTGTTATTTACCGTGCATTTAAATTTGTCAGACATTAGGTCAAGTTACATAAGACATTTTGCCAGCTGTTTTTTTTTGTGTTTGGAGATGGGAAAAGATGTATTGATATGTACACTATGTGCAAAGTATATAAGATATGATGTGTGTAAATAATTTGTATATTTTTTACATAATAAAGAAAAAAAAAAAAAAAAAAAAAACAACGCCCGATCTCGTCCGATCTCGGAAGCTAAGCAGGGTCGGGCCTGGTTAGTACTTGGGTGGGAGACCGCCTGGGAATACCAGGTGCTGTAAGCCTTTTCTGGTGCTGTAAGCTTTTTCTTCTCGACTTCGGTGCGATGGCCGTCCACACTGAGAAGAAAGTAGCACCACGGAACAGGGGGCTTGCAACACACAAGTGAAACCATGAGAGGCTGCTCCCGCAGAACAGGAGCAGAAAAGAAGCGCAGTATGTCGTCGGTAATAAGAGCTCTCTGTATCCTCCTCAAGAAGGGCAGAGGTGAATCCACGCATCCCATCAGACAATAAAACAGCATAAAAAAGGAAATCAACAACATATGTGTCTACGTGATATCATACAAAAAGACTATGACAAATAATATTGCCTTGGCAAGGATGGCTCATGCTGGTGATAACAAATTTCTCCGAAAGAAGCACGTGTAAGCTGTTGGTTAGGGGGCACATTGAACTTTGCTCCATCAGGCCCGTGTGTGCAAAGAAAAGTATATCCATTGATTGACTTGTCTCCGTTGGACATCAGATTTGTTGGAGTGAAGAATAAAAGCGGCCTCGACATTTGGAAAGACGTGAAAGGAGCGAGCCCTCACACCCCAGAGTGTACATAGCGAGGGCACATGTATAAAAAGCTTGTGCGCATCAGCCTTTGTGGCTTACGGCCATACCAGCCTGACAACGCCCGATCTCGTCCGATCTCGGAAGCTAAGCAGGGTCGGGCCTGGTTAGTACTTGGGTGGGAGACCGCCTGGGAATACCAGGTGCTGTAAGCCTTTTCTGGTGCTGTAAGCTTTTTCTTCTCGACTTCGGTGCGATGGCCGTCCACACTGAGAAGAAAGTAGCACCACGGAACAGGGGGCTTGCAACACACAAGTGAAACCATGAGAGGCTGCTCCCGCAGAACAGGAGCAGAAAAGAAGCGCAGTATGTCGTCGGTAATAAGAGCTCTCTGTATCCTCCTCAAGAAGGGCAGAGGTGAATCCACGCATCCCAACAGACAATAAAACAGCATAAAAAAGGAAATCAACAACATATGTGTCTACGTGATATCATACAAAAAGACTATGACAAATAATATTGCCTTGGCAAGGATGGCTCATGCTGGTGATAACAAATTTCTCCGAAAGAAGCACGTGTAAGATGTTGGTTAGGGGGCACATTGAACTTTGCTCCATCAGGCCCGTGTGTGCAAAGAAAAGTATATCCATTGATTGACTTGTCTCCGTTGGACATCAGATTTGTTGGAGTGAAGAATAAAAGCGGCCTCGACATTTGGAAAGACGTGAAAGGAGCGAGCCCTCACACCCCAGAGTGTACATAGCGAGGGCACATGTATAAAAAGCTTGTGCGCATCAGCCTTTGTGGCTTACGGCCATACCAGCCTGACAACGCCCGATCTCGGAAGCTAAGCAGGGTCGGTCCTGGTTAGTACTTGGATGGGAGACCGCCTGGGAATACCAGGTGCTGTAAGCCTTTTCTTCTCGACTTCGGTGCGATGGCCGTCCACACTGAGAAGAAAGTAGCACCACGGAACAGGGGGCTTGCAACACACAAGTGAAACCATGAGAGGCTGCTCCCGCAGAACAGGAGCAGAAAAGAAGCGCAGTATGTCGTCGGTAATAAGAGCTCTCTGTATCCTCCTCAAGAAGGGCAGAGGTGAATCCACGCATCCCAACAGACAATAAAACAGCATAAAAAAGGAAATCAACAACATATGTGTCTACGTGATATCATACAAAAAGACTATGACAAATAATATTGCCTTGGCAAGGATGGCTCATGCTGGTGATAACAAATTTCTCCGAAAGAAGCACGTGTAAGCTGTTGGTTAGGGGGCACATTGAACTTTGCTCCATCAGGCCCGTGTGTGCAAAGAAAAGTATATCCATTGATTGACTTGTCTCCGTGGGAAATCAGATTTGTTGGAGTGAAGAATAAAAGCGGCCTCGACATTTGGAAAGACGTGAAAGGAGCGAGCCCTCACACCCCAGAGTGTACATAGCGAGGGCACATGTATAAAAAGCTTGTGCGCATCAGCCTTTGTGGCTTACGGCCATACCAGCCTGACAACGCCCGATCTCGTCCGATCTCGGAAGCTAAGCAGGGTCGGGCCTGGTTAGTACTTGGATGGGAGACCGCCTGGGAATACCAGGTGCTGTAAGCCTTTTCTGGTGCTGTAAGCCTTTTCTTCTCGATTTCGGTGCGATGGCCGTCCACACTGAGAAGAAAGTAGCACCACGGAACAGGGGGCTTGCAACACACAAGTGAAACCATGAGAGGCTGCTCTCGCAGAACAGGAGCAGAAAAGAAGCGCAGTATGTCGTCGGTAATAAGAGCTCTCTGTATCCTCCTCAAGAATGGCAGAGGTGAATCCACGCATCCCAACAGACAATAAAACAGCATAAAAAAGGAAATCAACAACATATGTGTCTACGTGATATCATACAAAAAGACTATGACAAATAATATTGCCTTGGCAAGGATGGCTCATGCTGGTGATAACAAATTTCTCCGAAAGAAGCACGTGTAAGCTGTTGGTTAGGGGGCACATTGAACTTTGCTCCATCAGGCCCGTGTGTGCAAAGAAAAGTATATCCATTGATTGACTTGTCTCCGTTGGACATCAGATTTGTTGGAGTGAAGAATAAAAGCGGCCTCGACATTTGGAAAGACGTGAAAGGAGCGAGCCCTCACACCCCAGAGTGTACATAGCGAGGGCACATGTATAAAAAGCTTGTGCGCATCAGCCTTTGTGGCTTACGGCCATACCAGCCTGACAACGCCCGATCTCGTCCGATCTCGGAAGCTAAGCAGGGTCGGGCCTGGTTAGTACTTGGATGGGAGACCGCCTGGGAATACCAGGTGCTGTAAGCCTTTTCTGGTGCTGTAAGCCTTTTCTTCTCGACTTCGGTGCGATGGCCGTCCACACTGAGAAGAAAGTAGCACCACGGAACAGGGGGCTTGCAACACACAAGTGAAACCATGAGAGGCTGCTCCCGCAGAACAGGAGCAGAAAAGAAGCGCAGTATGTCGTCGGTAATAAGAGCTCTCTGTATCCTCCTCAAGAAGGGCAGAGGTGAATCCACGCATCCCAACAGACAATAAAACAGCATAAAAAAGGAAATCAACAACATATGTGTCTACGTGATATCATACAAAAAGACTATGACAAATAATATTGCCTTGGCAAGGATGGCTCATGCTGGTGATAACAAATTTCTCCGAAAGAAGCACGTGTAAGCTGTTGGTTAGGGGGCACATTGAACTTTGCTCCATCAGGCCCGTGTGTGCAAAGAAAAGTATATCCATTGATTGACTTGTCTCCGTTGGAAATCAGATTTGTTGGAGTGAAGAATAAAAGCGGCCTCGACATTTGGAAAGACGTGAAAGGGGCGAGCCCTCACACCCCAGACTGTACATAGCGAGGGCACATGTATAAAAAGCTTGTGCGCATCAGCCTTTGTGGCTTACGGCCATACCAGCCTGACAACGCCCGATCTCGTCCGATCTCGGAAGCTAAGCAGGGTCGGGCCTGGTTAGTACTTGGATGGGAGACCGCCTGGGAATACCAGGTGCTGTAAGCCTTTTCTTCTCGACTTCGGTGCGATGGCCGTCCACACTGAGAAGAAAGTAGCACCACGGAACAGGGGGCTTGCAACACACAAGTGAAACCATGAGAGGCTGCTCCCGCAGAACAGGAGCAGAAAAGAAGCGCAGTATGTCGTCGGTAATAAGAGCTCTCTGTATCCTCCTCAAGAAGGGCAGAGGTGAATCCACGCATCCCAACAGACAATAAAACAGCATAAAAAAGGAAATCAACAACATATGTGTCTACGTGATATCATACAAAAAGACTATGACAAATAATATTGCCTTGGCAAGGATGGCTCATGCTGGTGATAACAAATTTCTCCGAAAGAAGCACGTGTAAGATGTTGGTTAGGGGGCACATTGAACTTTGCTCCATCAGGCCCGTGTGTGCAAAGAAAAGTATATCCATTGATTGACTTGTCTCCGTTGGACATCAGATTTGTTGGAGTGAAGAATAAAAGCGGCCTCGACATTTGGAAAGACGTGAAAGGAGCGAGCCCTCACACCCCAGAGTGTACATAGCGAGGGCACATGTATAAAAAGCTTGTGCGCATCAGCCTTTGTGGCTTACGGCCATACCAGCCTGACAACGCCCGATCTCGTCCGATCTCGGAAGCTAAGCAGGGTCGGGCCTGGTTAGTACTTGGGTGGGAGACCGCCTGGGAATACCAGGTGCTGTAAGCCTTTTCTGGTGCTGTAAGCTTTTTCTTCTCGACTTCGGTGCGATGGCCGTCCACACTGAGAAGAAAGTAGCACCACGGAACAGGGGGCTTGCAACACACAAGTGAAACCATGAGAGGCTGCTCCCGCAGAACAGGAGCAGAAAAGAAGCGCAGTATGTCGTCGGTAATAAGAGCTCTCTGTATCCTCCTCAAGAAGGGCAGAGGTGAATCCACGCATCCCATCAGACAATAAAACAGCATAAAAAAGGAAATCAACAACATATGTGTCTACGTGATATCATACAAAAAGACTATGACAAATAATATTGCCTTGGCAAGGATGGCTCATGCTGGTGATAACAAATTTCTCCGAAAGAAGCACGTGTAAGCTGTTGGTTAGGGGGCACATTGAACTTTGCTCCATCAGGCCCGTGTGTGCAAAGAAAAGTATATCCATTGATTGACTTGTCTCCGTTGGACATCAGATTTGTTGGAGTGAAGAATAAAAGCGGCCTCGACATTTGGAAAGACGTGAAAGGAGCGAGCCCTCACACCCCAGAGTGTACATAGCGAGGGCACATGTATAAAAAGCTTGTGCGCATCAGCCTTTGTGGCTTACGGCCATACCAGCCTGACAACGCCCGATCTCGTCCGATCTCGGAAGCTAAGCAGGGTCGGGCCTGGTTAGTACTTGGGTGGGAGACCGCCTGGGAATACCAGGTGCTGTAAGCCTTTTCTGGTGCTGTAAGCTTTTTCTTCTCGACTTCGGTGCGATGGCCGTCCACACTGAGAAGAAAGTAGCACCACGGAACAGGGGGCTTGCAACACACAAGTGAAACCATGAGAGGCTGCTCCCGCAGAACAGGAGCAGAAAAGAAGCGCAGTATGTCGTCGGTAATAAGAGCTCTCTGTATCCTCCTCAAGAAGGGCAGAGGTGAATCCACGCATCCCAACAGACAATAAAACAGCATAAAAAAGGAAATCAACAACATATGTGTCTACGTGATATCATACAAAAAGACTATGACAAATAATATTGCCTTGGCAAGGATGGCTCATGCTGGTGATAACAAATTTCTCCGAAAGAAGCACGTGTAAGATGTTGGTTAGGGGGCACATTGAACTTTGCTCCATCAGGCCCGTGTGTGCAAAGAAAAGTATATCCATTGATTGACTTGTCTCCGTTGGACATCAGATTTGTTGGAGTGAAGAATAAAAGCGGCCTCGACATTTGGAAAGACGTGAAAGGAGCGAGCCCTCACACCCCAGAGTGTACATAGCGAGGGCACATGTATAAAAAGCTTGTGCGCATCAGCCTTTGTGGCTTACGGCCATACCAGCCTGACAACGCCCGATCTCGTCCGATCTCGGAAGCTAAGCAGGGTCGGGCCTGGTTAGTACTTGGGTGGGAGACCGCCTGGGAATACCAGGTGCTGTAAGCCTTTTCTGGTGCTGTAAGCTTTTTCTTCTCGACTTCGGTGCGATGGCCGTCCACACTGAGAAGAAAGTAGCACCACGGAACAGGGGGCTTGCAACACACAAGTGAAACCATGAGAGGCTGCTCCCGCAGAACAGGAGCAGAAAAGAAGCGCAGTATGTCGTCGGTAATAAGAGCTCTCTGTATCCTCCTCAAGAAGGGCAGAGGTGAATCCACGCATCCCATCAGACAATAAAACAGCATAAAAAAGGAAATCAACAACATATGTGTCTACGTGATATCATACAAAAAGACTATGACAAATAATATTGCCTTGGCAAGGATGGCTCATGCTGGTGATAACAAATTTCTCCGAAAGAAGCACGTGTAAGCTGTTGGTTAGGGGGCACATTGAACTTTGCTCCATCAGGCCCGTGTGTGCAAAGAAAAGTATATCCATTGATTGACTTGTCTCCGTTGGACATCAGATTTGTTGGAGTGAAGAATAAAAGCGGCCTCGACATTTGGAAAGACGTGAAAGGAGCGAGCCCTCACACCCCAGAGTGTACATAGCGAGGGCACATGTATAAAAAGCTTGTGCGCATCAGCCTTTGTGGCTTACGGCCATACCAGCCTGACAACGCCCGATCTCGTCCGATCTCGGAAGCTAAGCAGGGTCGGGCCTGGTTAGTACTTGGGTGGGAGACCGCCTGGGAATACCAGGTGCTGTAAGCCTTTTCTGGTGCTGTAAGCTTTTTCTTCTCGACTTCGGTGCGATGGCCGTCCACACTGAGAAGAAAGTAGCACCACGGAACAGGGGGCTTGCAACACACAAGTGAAACCATGAGAGGCTGCTCCCGCAGAACAGGAGCAGAAAAGAAGCGCAGTATGTCGTCGGTAATAAGAGCTCTCTGTATCCTCCTCAAGAAGGGCAGAGGTGAATCCACGCATCCCAACAGACAATAAAACAGCATAAAAAAGGAAATCAACAACATATGTGTCTACGTGATATCATACAAAAAGACTATGACAAATAATATTGCCTTGGCAAGGATGGCTCATGCTGGTGATAACAAATTTCTCCGAAAGAAGCACGTGTAAGATGTTGGTTAGGGGGCACATTGAACTTTGCTCCATCAGGCCCGTGTGTGCAAAGAAAAGTATATCCATTGATTGACTTGTCTCCGTTGGACATCAGATTTGTTGGAGTGAAGAATAAAAGCGGCCTCGACATTTGGAAAGACGTGAAAGGAGCGAGCCCTCACACCCCAGAGTGTACATAGCGAGGGCACATGTATAAAAAGCTTGTGCGCATCAGCCTTTGTGGCTTACGGCCATACCAGCCTGACAACGCCCGATCTCGGAAGCTAAGCAGGGTCGGGCCTGGTTAGTACTTGGATGGGAGACCGCCTGGGAATACCAGGTGCTGTAAGCCTTTTCTGGTGCTGTAAGCCTTTTCTTCTCGACTTCGGTGCGATGGCCGTCCACACTGAGAAGAAAGTAGCACCACGGAACAGGGGGCTTGCAACACACAAGTGAAACCATGAGAGGCTGCTCCCGCAGAACAGGAGCAGAAAAGAAGCGCAGTATGTCGTCGGTAATAAGAGCTCTCTGTATCCTCCTCAAGAAGGGCAGAGGTGAATCCACGCATCCCAACAGACAATAAAACAGCATAAAAAAGGAAATCAACAACATATGTGTCTACGTGATATCATACAAAAAGACTATGACAAATAATATTGCCTTGGCAAGGATGGCTCATGCTGGTGATAACAAATTTCTCCGAAAGAAGCACGTGTAAGATGTTGGTTAGGGGGCACATTGAACTTTGCTCCATCAGGCCCGTGTGTGCAAAGAAAAGTATATCCATTGATTGACTTGTCTCCGTTGGACATCAGATTTGTTGGAGTGAAGAATAAAAGCGGCCTCGACATTTGGAAAGACGTGAAAGGAGCGAGCCCTCACACCCCAGAGTGTACATAGCGAGGGCACATGTATAAAAAGCTTGTGCGCATCAGCCTTTGTGGCTTACGGCCATACCAGCCTGACAACGCCCGATCTCGGAAGCTAAGCAGGGTCGGTCCTGGTTAGTACTTGGATGGGAGACCGCCTGGGAATACCAGGTGCTGTAAGCCTTTTCTTCTCGACTTCGGTGCGATGGCCGTCCACACTGAGAAGAAAGTAGCACCACGGAACAGGGGGCTTGCAACACACAAGTGAAACCATGAGAGGCTGCTCCCGCAGAACAGGAGCAGAAAAGAAGCGCAGTATGTCGTCGGTAATAAGAGCTCTCTGTATCCTCCTCAAGAAGGGCAGAGGTGAATCCACGCATCCCAACAGACAATAAAACAGCATAAAAAAGGAAATCAACAACATATGTGTCTACGTGATATCATACAAAAAGACTATGACAAATAATATTGCCTTGGCAAGGATGGCTCATGCTGGTGATAACAAATTTCTCCGAAAGAAGCACGTGTAAGCTGTTGGTTAGGGGGCACATTGAACTTTGCTCCATCAGGCCCGTGTGTGCAAAGAAAAGTATATCCATTGATTGACTTGTCTCCGTGGGAAATCAGATTTGTTGGAGTGAAGAATAAAAGCGGCCTCGACATTTGGAAAGACGTGAAAGGAGCGAGCCCTCACACCCCAGAGTGTACATAGCGAGGGCACATGTATAAAAAGCTTGTGCGCATCAGCCTTTGTGGCTTACGGCCATACCAGCCTGACAACGCCCGATCTCGTCCGATCTCGGAAGCTAAGCAGGGTCGGGCCTGGTTAGTACTTGGATGGGAGACCGCCTGGGAATACCAGGTGCTGTAAGCCTTTTCTGGTGCTGTAAGCCTTTTCTTCTCGATTTCGGTGCGATGGCCGTCCACACTGAGAAGAAAGTAGCACCACGGAACAGGGGGCTTGCAACACACAAGTGAAACCATGAGAGGCTGCTCTCGCAGAACAGGAGCAGAAAAGAAGCGCAGTATGTCGTCGGTAATAAGAGCTCTCTGTATCCTCCTCAAGAATGGCAGAGGTGAATCCACGCATCCCAACAGACAATAAAACAGCATAAAAAAGGAAATCAACAACATATGTGTCTACGTGATATCATACAAAAAGACTATGACAAATAATATTGCCTTGGCAAGGATGGCTCATGCTGGTGATAACAAATTTCTCCGAAAGAAGCACGTGTAAGCTGTTGGTTAGGGGGCACATTGAACTTTGCTCCATCAGGCCCGTGTGTGCAAAGAAAAGTATATCCATTGATTGACTTGTCTCCGTTGGACATCAGATTTGTTGGAGTGAAGAATAAAAGCGGCCTCGACATTTGGAAAGACGTGAAAGGAGCGAGCCCTCACACCCCAGAGTGTACATAGCGAGGGCACATGTATAAAAAGCTTGTGCGCATCAGCCTTTGTGGCTTACGGCCATACCAGCCTGACAACGCCCGATCTCGTCCGATCTCGGAAGCTAAGCAGGGTCGGGCCTGGTTAGTACTTGGATGGGAGACCGCCTGGGAATACCAGGTGCTGTAAGCCTTTTCTGGTGCTGTAAGCCTTTTCTTCTCGACTTCGGTGCGATGGCCGTCCACACTGAGAAGAAAGTAGCACCACGGAACAGGGGGCTTGCAACACACAAGTGAAACCATGAGAGGCTGCTCCCGCAGAACAGGAGCAGAAAAGAAGCGCAGTATGTCGTCGGTAATAAGAGCTCTCTGTATCCTCCTCAAGAAGGGCAGAGGTGAATCCACGCATCCCAACAGACAATAAAACAGCATAAAAAAGGAAATCAACAACATATGTGTCTACGTGATATCATACAAAAAGACTATGACAAATAATATTGCCTTGGCAAGGATGGCTCATGCTGGTGATAACAAATTTCTCCGAAAGAAGCACGTGTAAGCTGTTGGTTAGGGGGCACATTGAACTTTGCTCCATCAGGCCCGTGTGTGCAAAGAAAAGTATATCCATTGATTGACTTGTCTCCGTTGGAAATCAGATTTGTTGGAGTGAAGAATAAAAGCGGCCTCGACATTTGGAAAGACGTGAAAGGGGCGAGCCCTCACACCCCAGACTGTACATAGCGAGGGCACATGTATAAAAAGCTTGTGCGCATCAGCCTTTGTGGCTTACGGCCATACCAGCCTGACAACGCCCGATCTCGTCCGATCTCGGAAGCTAAGCAGGGTCGGGCCTGGTTAGTACTTGGATGGGAGACCGCCTGGGAATACCAGGTGCTGTAAGCCTTTTCTTCTCGACTTCGGTGCGATGGCCGTCCACACTGAGAAGAAAGTAGCACCACGGAACAGGGGGCTTGCAACACACAAGTGAAACCATGAGAGGCTGCTCCCGCAGAACAGGAGCAGAAAAGAAGCGCAGTATGTCGTCGGTAATAAGAGCTCTCTGTATCCTCCTCAAGAAGGGCAGAGGTGAATCCACGCATCCCAACAGACAATAAAACAGCATAAAAAAGGAAATCAACAACATATGTGTCTACGTGATATCATACAAAAAGACTATGACAAATAATATTGCCTTGGCAAGGATGGCTCATGCTGGTGATAACAAATTTCTCCGAAAGAAGCACGTGTAAGCTGTTGGTTAGGGGGCACATTGAACTTTGCTCCATCAGGCCCGTGTGTGCAAAGAAAAGTATATCCATTGATTGACTTGTCTCCGTTGGACATCAGATTTGTTGGAGTGAAGAATAAAAGCGGCCTCGACATTTGGAAAGACGTGAAAGGAGCGAGCCCTCACACCCCAGAGTGTACATAGCGAGGGCACATGTATAAAAAGCTTGTGCGCATCAGCATTTGTGGCTTACGGCCATACCAGCCTGACAACGCCCGATCTCGTCCGATCTCGGAAGCTAAGCAGGGTCGGGCCTGGTTAGTACTTGGATGGGAGACCGCCTGGGAATACCAGGTGCTGTAAGCCTTTTCTGGTGCTGTAAGCCTTTTCTTCTCGACTTCGGTGCGATGGCCGTCCACACTGAGAAGAAAGTAGCACCACGGAACAGGGGGCTTGCAACACACAAGTGAAACCATGAGAGGCTGCTCCCGCAGAACAGGAGCAGAAAAGAAGCGCAGTATGTCGTCGGTAATAAGAGCTCTCTGTATCCTCCTCAAGAAGGGCAGAGGTGAATCCACGCATCCCAACAGACAATAAAACAGCATAAAAAAGGAAATCAACAACATATGTGTCTACGTGATATCATACAAAAAGACTATGACAAATAATATTGCCTTGGCAAGGATGGCTCATGCTGGTGATAACAAATTTCTCCGAAAGAAGCACGTGTAAGCTGTTGGTTAGGGGGCACATTGAACTTTGCTCCATCAGGCCCGTGTGTGCAAAGAAAAGTATATCCATTGATTGACTTGTCTCCGTTGGAAATCAGATTTGTTGGAGTGAAGAATAAAAGCGGCCTCGACATTTGGAAAGACGTGAAAGGGGCGAGCCCTCACACCCCAGACTGTACATAGCGAGGGCACATGTATAAAAAGCTTGTGCGCATCAGCCTTTGTGGCTTACGGCCATACCAGCCTGACAACGCCCGATCTCGTCCGATCTCGGAAGCTAAGCAGGGTCGGGCCTGGTTAGTACTTGGATGGGAGACCGCCTGGGAATACCAGGTGCTGTAAGCCTTTTCTGGTGCTGTAAGCCTTTTCTTCTCGACTTCGGTGCGATGGCCGTCCACACTGAGAAGAAAGTAGCACCACGGAACAGGGGGCTTGCAACACACAAGTGAAACCATGAGAGGCTGCTCCCGCAGAACAGGAGCAGAAAAGAAGCGCAGTATGTCGTCGGTAATAAGAGCTCTCTGTATCCTCCTCAAGAAGGGCAGAGGTGAATCCACGCATCCCAACAGACAATAAAACAGCATAAAAAAGGAAATCAACAACATATGTGTCTACGTGATATCATACAAAAAGACTATGACAAATAATATTGCCTTGGCAAGGATGGCTCATGCTGGTGATAACAAATTTCTCCGAAAGAAGCACGTGTAAGCTGTTGGTTAGGGGGCACATTGAACTTTGCTCCATCAGGCCCGTGTGTGCAAAGAAAAGTATATCCATTGATTGACTTGTCTCCGTTGGAAATCAGATTTGTTGGAGTGAAGAATAAAAGCGGCCTCGACATTTGGAAAGACGTGAAAGGGGCGAGCCCTCACACCCCAGACTGTACATAGCGAGGGCACATGTATAAAAAGCTTGTGCGCATCAGCCTTTGTGGCTTACGGCCATACCAGCCTGACAACGCCCGATCTCGTCCGATCTCGGAAGCTAAGCAGGGTCGGGCCTGGTTAGTACTTGGATGGGAGACCGCCTGGGAATACCAGGTGCTGTAAGCCTTTTCTTCTCGACTTCGGTGCGATGGCCGTCCACACTGAGAAGAAAGTAGCACCACGGAACAGGGGGCTTGCAACACACAAGTGAAACCATGAGAGGCTGCTCCCGCAGAACAGGAGCAGAAAAGAAGCGCAGTATGTCGTCGGTAATAAGAGCTCTCTGTATCCTCCTCAAGAAGGGCAGAGGTGAATCCACGCATCCCAACAGACAATAAAACAGCATAAAAAAGGAAATCAACAACATATGTGTCTACGTGATATCATACAAAAAGACTATGACAAATAATATTGCCTTGGCAAGGATGGCTCATGCTGGTGATAACAAATTTCTCCGAAAGAAGCACGTGTAAGCTGTTGGTTAGGGGGCACATTGAACTTTGCTCCATCAGGCCCGTGTGTGCAAAGAAAAGTATATCCATTGATTGACTTGTCTCCGTTGGACATCAGATTTGTTGGAGTGAAGAATAAAAGCGGCCTCGACATTTGGAAAGACGTGAAAGGAGCGAGCCCTCACACCCCAGAGTGTACATAGCGAGGGCACATGTATAAAAAGCTTGTGCGCATCAGCCTTTGTGGCTTACGGCCATACCAGCCTGACAACGCCCGATCTCGTCCGATCTCGGAAGCTAAGCAGGGTCGGGCCTGGTTAGTACTTGGATGGGAGACCGCCTGGGAATACCAGGTGCTGTAAGCCTTTTCTGGTGCTGTAAGCCTTTTCTTCTCGACTTCGGTGCGATGGCCGTCCACACTGAGAAGAAAGTAGCACCACGGAACAGGGGGCTTGCAACACACAAGTGAAACCATGAGAGGCTGCTCCCGCAGAACAGGAGCAGAAAAGAAGCGCAGTATGTCGTCGGTAATAAGAGCTCTCTGTATCCTCCTCAAGAAGGGCAGAGGTGAATCCACGCATCCCAACAGACAATAAAACAGCATAAAAAAGGAAATCAACAACATATGTGTCTACGTGATATCATACAAAAAGACTATGACAAATAATATTGCCTTGGCAAGGATGGCTCATGCTGGTGATAACAAATTTCTCCGAAAGAAGCACGTGTAAGATGTTGGTTAGGGGGCACATTGAACTTTGCTCCATCAGGCCCGTGTGTGCAAAGAAAAGTATATCCATTGATTGACTTGTCTCCGTTGGACATCAGATTTGTTGGAGTGAAGAATAAAAGCGGCCTCGACATTTGGAAAGACGTGAAAGGAGCGAGCCCTCACACCCCAGAGTGTACATAGCGAGGGCACATGTATAAAAAGCTTGTGCGCATCAGCCTTTGTGGCTTACGGCCATACCAGCCTGACAACGCCCGATCTCGGAAGCTAAGCAGGGTCGGTCCTGGTTAGTACTTGGATGGGAGACCGCCTGGGAATACCAGGTGCTGTAAGCCTTTTCTTCTCGACTTCGGTGCGATGGCCGTCCACACTGAGAAGAAAGTAGCACCACGGAACAGGGGGCTTGCAACACACAAGTGAAACCATGAGAGGCTGCTCCCGCAGAACAGGAGCAGAAAAGAAGCGCAGTATGTCGTCGGTAATAAGAGCTCTCTGTATCCTCCTCAAGAAGGGCAGAGGTGAATCCACGCATCCCAACAGACAATAAAACAGCATAAAAAAGGAAATCAACAACATATGTGTCTACGTGATATCATACAAAAAGACTATGACAAATAATATTGCCTTGGCAAGGATGGCTCATGCTGGTGATAACAAATTTCTCCGAAAGAAGCACGTGTAAGCTGTTGGTTAGGGGGCACATTGAACTTTGCTCCATCAGGCCCGTGTGTGCAAAGAAAAGTATATCCATTGATTGACTTGTCTCCGTGGGAAATCAGATTTGTTGGAGTGAAGAATAAAAGCGGCCTCGACATTTGGAAAGACGTGAAAGGAGCGAGCCCTCACACCCCAGAGTGTACATAGCGAGGGCACATGTATAAAAAGCTTGTGCGCATCAGCCTTTGTGGCTTACGGCCATACCAGCCTGACAACGCCCGATCTCGTCCGATCTCGGAAGCTAAGCAGGGTCGGGCCTGGTTAGTACTTGGATGGGAGACCGCCTGGGAATACCAGGTGCTGTAAGCCTTTTCTGGTGCTGTAAGCCTTTTCTTCTCGATTTCGGTGCGATGGCCGTCCACACTGAGAAGAAAGTAGCACCACGGAACAGGGGGCTTGCAACACACAAGTGAAACCATGAGAGGCTGCTCTCGCAGAACAGGAGCAGAAAAGAAGCGCAGTATGTCGTCGGTAATAAGAGCTCTCTGTATCCTCCTCAAGAATGGCAGAGGTGAATCCACGCATCCCAACAGACAATAAAACAGCATAAAAAAGGAAATCAACAACATATGTGTCTACGTGATATCATACAAAAAGACTATGACAAATAATATTGCCTTGGCAAGGATGGCTCATGCTGGTGATAACAAATTTCTCCGAAAGAAGCACGTGTAAGCTGTTGGTTAGGGGGCACATTGAACTTTGCTCCATCAGGCCCGTGTGTGCAAAGAAAAGTATATCCATTGATTGACTTGTCTCCGTTGGACATCAGATTTGTTGGAGTGAAGAATAAAAGCGGCCTCGACATTTGGAAAGACGTGAAAGGAGCGAGCCCTCACACCCCAGAGTGTACATAGCGAGGGCACATGTATAAAAAGCTTGTGCGCATCAGCCTTTGTGGCTTACGGCCATACCAGCCTGACAACGCCCGATCTCGTCCGATCTCGGAAGCTAAGCAGGGTCGGGCCTGGTTAGTACTTGGATGGGAGACCGCCTGGGAATACCAGGTGCTGTAAGCCTTTTCTGGTGCTGTAAGCCTTTTCTTCTCGACTTCGGTGCGATGGCCGTCCACACTGAGAAGAAAGTAGCACCACGGAACAGGGGGCTTGCAACACACAAGTGAAACCATGAGAGGCTGCTCCCGCAGAACAGGAGCAGAAAAGAAGCGCAGTATGTCGTCGGTAATAAGAGCTCTCTGTATCCTCCTCAAGAAGGGCAGAGGTGAATCCACGCATCCCAACAGACAATAAAACAGCATAAAAAAGGAAATCAACAACATATGTGTCTACGTGATATCATACAAAAAGACTATGACAAATAATATTGCCTTGGCAAGGATGGCTCATGCTGGTGATAACAAATTTCTCCGAAAGAAGCACGTGTAAGCTGTTGGTTAGGGGGCACATTGAACTTTGCTCCATCAGGCCCGTGTGTGCAAAGAAAAGTATATCCATTGATTGACTTGTCTCCGTTGGACATCAGATTTGTTGGAGTGAAGAATAAAAGCGGCCTCGACATTTGGAAAGACGTGAAAGGAGCGAGCCCTCACACCCCAGAGTGTACATAGCGAGGGCACATGTATAAAAAGCTTGTGCGCATCAGCCTTTGTGGCTTACGGCCATACCAGCCTGACAACGCCCGATCTCGTCCGATCTCGGAAGCTAAGCAGGGTCGGGCCTGGTTAGTACTTGGATGGGAGACCGCCTGGGAATACCAGGTGCTGTAAGCCTTTTCTGGTGCTGTAAGCCTTTTCTTCTCGACTTCGGTGCGATGGCCGTCCACACTGAGAAGAAAGTAGCACCACGGAACAGGGGGCTTGCAACACACAAGTGAAACCATGAGAGGCTGCTCCCGCAGAACAGGAGCAGAAAAGAAGCGCAGTATGTCGTCGGTAATAAGAGCTCTCTGTATCCTCCTCAAGAAGGGCAGAGGTGAATCCACGCATCCCAACAGACAATAAAACAGCATAAAAAAGGAAATCAACAACATATGTGTCTACGTGATATCATACAAAAAGACTATGACAAATAATATTGCCTTGGCAAGGATGGCTCATGCTGGTGATAACAAATTTCTCCGAAAGAAGCACGTGTAAGCTGTTGGTTAGGGGGCACATTGAACTTTGCTCCATCAGGCCCGTGTGTGCAAAGAAAAGTATATCCATTGATTGACTTGTCTCCGTGGGAAATCAGATTTGTTGGAGTGAAGAATAAAAGCGGCCTCGACATTTGGAAAGACGTGAAAGGAGCGAGCCCTCACACCCCAGAGTGTACATAGCGAGGGCACATGTATAAAAAGCTTGTGCGCATCAGCCTTTGTGGCTTACGGCCATACCAGCCTGACAACGCCCGATCTCGTCCGATCTCGGAAGCTAAGCAGGGTCGGGCCTGGTTAGTACTTGGATGGGAGACCGCCTGGGAATACCAGGTGCTGTAAGCCTTTTCTGGTGCTGTAAGCCTTTTCTTCTCGATTTCGGTGCGATGGCCGTCCACACTGAGAAGAAAGTAGCACCACGGAACAGGGGGCTTGCAACACACAAGTGAAACCATGAGAGGCTGCTCTCGCAGAACAGGAGCAGAAAAGAAGCGCAGTATGTCGTCGGTAATAAGAGCTCTCTGTATCCTCCTCAAGAATGGCAGAGGTGAATCCACGCATCCCAACAGACAATAAAACAGCATAAAAAAGGAAATCAACAACATATGTGTCTACGTGATATCATACAAAAAGACTATGACAAATAATATTGCCTTGGCAAGGATGGCTCATGCTGGTGATAACAAATTTCTCCGAAAGAAGCACGTGTAAGCTGTTGGTTAGGGGGCACATTGAACTTTGCTCCATCAGGCCCGTGTGTGCAAAGAAAAGTATATCCATTGATTGACTTGTCTCCGTTGGACATCAGATTTGTTGGAGTGAAGAATAAAAGCGGCCTCGACATTTGGAAAGACGTGAAAGGAGCGAGCCCTCACACCCCAGAGTGTACATAGCGAGGGCACATGTATAAAAAGCTTGTGCGCATCAGCCTTTGTGGCTTACGGCCATACCAGCCTGACAACGCCCGATCTCGTCCGATCTCGGAAGCTAAGCAGGGTCGGGCCTGGTTAGTACTTGGATGGGAGACCGCCTGGGAATACCAGGTGCTGTAAGCCTTTTCTGGTGCTGTAAGCCTTTTCTTCTCGACTTCGGTGCGATGGCCGTCCACACTGAGAAGAAAGTAGCACCACGGAACAGGGGGCTTGCAACACACAAGTGAAACCATGAGAGGCTGCTCCCGCAGAACAGGAGCAGAAAAGAAGCGCAGTATGTCGTCGGTAATAAGAGCTCTCTGTATCCTCCTCAAGAAGGGCAGAGGTGAATCCACGCATCCCAACAGACAATAAAACAGCATAAAAAAGGAAATCAACAACATATGTGTCTACGTGATATCATACAAAAAGACTATGACAAATAATATTGCCTTGGCAAGGATGGCTCATGCTGGTGATAACAAATTTCTCCGAAAGAAGCACGTGTAAGCTGTTGGTTAGGGGGCACATTGAACTTTGCTCCATCAGGCCCGTGTGTGCAAAGAAAAGTATATCCATTGATTGACTTGTCTCCGTTGGACATCAGATTTGTTGGAGTGAAGAATAAAAGCGGCCTCGACATTTGGAAAGACGTGAAAGGAGCGAGCCCTCACACCCCAGAGTGTACATAGCGAGGGCACATGTATAAAAAGCTTGTGCGCATCAGCCTTTGTGGCTTACGGCCATACCAGCCTGACAACGCCCGATCTCGGAAGCTAAGCAGGGTCGGGCCTGGTTAGTACTTGGATGGGAGACCGCCTGGGAATACCAGGTGCTGTAAGCCTTTTCTGGTGCTGTAAGCTTTTTCTTCTCGACTTCGGTGCGATGGCCGTCCACACTGAGAAGAAAGTAGCACCACGGAACAGGGGGCTTGCAACACACAAGTGAAACCATGAGAGGCTGCTCCCGCAGAACAGGAGCAGAAAAGAAGCGCAGTATGTCGTCGGTAATAAGAGCTCTCTGTATCCTCCTCAAGAAGGGCAGAGGTGAATCCACGCATCCCAACAGACAATAAAACAGCATAAAAAAGGAAATCAACAACATATGTGTCTACGTGATATCATACAAAAAGACTATGACAAATAATATTGCCTTGGCAAGGATGGCTCATGCTGGTGATAACAAATTTCTCCGAAAGAAGCACGTGTAAGCTGTTGGTTAGGGGGCACATTGAACTTTGCTCCATCAGGCCCGTGTGTGCAAAGAAAAGTATATCCATTGATTGACTTGTCTCCGTGGGAAATCAGATTTGTTGGAGTGAAGAATAAAAGCGGCCTCGACATTTGGAAAGACGTGAAAGGAGCGAGCCCTCACACCCCAGAGTGTACATAGCGAGGGCACATGTATAAAAAGCTTGTGCGCATCAGCCTTTGTGGCTTACGGCCATACCAGCCTGACAACGCCCGATCTCGTCCGATCTCGGAAGCTAAGCAGGGTCGGGCCTGGTTAGTACTTGGATGGGAGACCGCCTGGGAATACCAGGTGCTGTAAGCCTTTTCTGGTGCTGTAAGCCTTTTCTTCTCGATTTCGGTGCGATGGCCGTCCACACTGAGAAGAAAGTAGCACCACGGAACAGGGGGCTTGCAACACACAAGTGAAACCATGAGAGGCTGCTCTCGCAGAACAGGAGCAGAAAAGAAGCGCAGTATGTCGTCGGTAATAAGAGCTCTCTGTATCCTCCTCAAGAATGGCAGAGGTGAATCCACGCATCCCAACAGACAATAAAACAGCATAAAAAAGGAAATCAACAACATATGTGTCTACGTGATATCATACAAAAAGACTATGACAAATAATATTGCCTTGGCAAGGATGGCTCATGCTGGTGATAACAAATTTCTCCGAAAGAAGCACGTGTAAGCTGTTGGTTAGGGGGCACATTGAACTTTGCTCCATCAGGCCCGTGTGTGCAAAGAAAAGTATATCCATTGATTGACTTGTCTCCGTTGGACATCAGATTTGTTGGAGTGAAGAATAAAAGCGGCCTCGACATTTGGAAAGACGTGAAAGGAGCGAGCCCTCACACCCCAGAGTGTACATAGCGAGGGCACATGTATAAAAAGCTTGTGCGCATCAGCCTTTGTGGCTTACGGCCATACCAGCCTGACAACGCCCGATCTCGTCCGATCTCGGAAGCTAAGCAGGGTCGGGCCTGGTTAGTACTTGGATGGGAGACCGCCTGGGAATACCAGGTGCTGTAAGCCTTTTCTGGTGCTGTAAGCCTTTTCTTCTCGACTTCGGTGCGATGGCCGTCCACACTGAGAAGAAAGTAGCACCACGGAACAGGGGGCTTGCAACACACAAGTGAAACCATGAGAGGCTGCTCCCGCAGAACAGGAGCAGAAAAGAAGCGCAGTATGTCGTCGGTAATAAGAGC
Source organism: Chaetodon trifascialis (assembly GCF_039877785.1). NCBI lineage: Eukaryota > Metazoa > Chordata > Actinopteri > Chaetodontiformes > Chaetodontidae > Chaetodon > Chaetodon trifascialis. The sequence continues at coordinate 1,159,773 of NW_027255838.1, read as the reverse complement.
TCTCTGTATCCTCCTCAAGAAGGGCAGAGGTGAATCCACGCATCCCAACAGACAATAAAACAGCATAAAAAAGGAAATCAACAACATATGTGTCTACGTGATATCATACAAAAAGACTATGACAAATAATATTGCCTTGGCAAGGATGGCTCATGCTGGTGATAACAAATTTCTCCGAAAGAAGCACGTGTAAGCTGTTGGTTAGGGGGCACATTGAACTTTGCTCCATCAGGCCCGTGTGTGCAAAGAAAAGTATATCCATTGATTGACTTGTCTCCGTTGGACATCAGATTTGTTGGAGTGAAGAATAAAAGCGGCCTCGACATTTGGAAAGACGTGAAAGGAGCGAGCCCTCACACCCCAGAGTGTACATAGCGAGGGCACATGTATAAAAAGCTTGTGCGCATCAGCCTTTGTGGCTTACGGCCATACCAGCCTGACAACGCCCGATCTCGGAAGCTAAGCAGGGTCGGGCCTGGTTAGTACTTGGATGGGAGACCGCCTGGGAATACCAGGTGCTGTAAGCCTTTTCTGGTGCTGTAAGCTTTTTCTTCTCGACTTCGGTGCGATGGCCGTCCACACTGAGAAGAAAGTAGCACCACGGAACAGGGGGCTTGCAACACACAAGTGAAACCATGAGAGGCTGCTCCCGCAGAACAGGAGCAGAAAAGAAGCGCAGTATGTCGTCGGTAATAAGAGCTCTCTGTATCCTCCTCAAGAAGGGCAGAGGTGAATCCACGCATCCCAACAGACAATAAAACAGCATAAAAAAGGAAATCAACAACATATGTGTCTACGTGATATCATACAAAAAGACTATGACAAATAATATTGCCTTGGCAAGGATGGCTCATGCTGGTGATAACAAATTTCTCCGAAAGAAGCACGTGTAAGCTGTTGGTTAGGGGGCACATTGAACTTTGCTCCATCAGGCCCGTGTGTGCAAAGAAAAGTATATCCATTGATTGACTTGTCTCCGTTGGACATCAGATTTGTTGGAGTGAAGAATAAAAGCGGCCTCGACATTTGGAAAGACGTGAAAGGAGCGAGCCCTCACACCCCAGAGTGTACATAGCGAGGGCACATGTATAAAAAGCTTGTGCGCATCAGCCTTTGTGGCTTACGGCCATACCAGCCTGACAACGTCCGATCTCGGAAGCTAAGCAGGGTCGGGCCTGGTTAGTACTTGGGTGGGAGACCGCCTGGGAATACCAGGTGCTGTAAGCCTTTTCTGGTGCTGTAAGCTTTTTCTTCTCGACTTCGGTGCGATGGCCGTCCACACTGAGAAGAAAGTAGCACCACGGAACAGGGGGCTTGCAACACACAAGTGAAACCATGAGAGGCTGCTCCCGCAGAACAGGAGCAGAAAAGAAGCGCAGTATGTCGTCGGTAATAAGAGCTCTCTGTATCCTCCTCAAGAAGGGCAGAGGTGAATCCACGCATCCCATCAGACAATAAAACAGCATAAAAAAGGAAATCAACAACATATGTGTCTACGTGATATCATACAAAAAGACTATGACAAATAATATTGCCTTGGCAAGGATGGCTCATGCTGGTGATAACAAATTTCTCCGAAAGAAGCACGTGTAAGCTGTTGGTTAGGGGGCACATTGAACTTTGCTCCATCAGGCCCGTGTGTGCAAAGAAAAGTATATCCATTGATTGACTTGTCTCCGTTGGACATCAGATTTGTTGGAGTGAAGAATAAAAGCGGCCTCGACATTTGGAAAGACGTGAAAGGAGCGAGCCCTCACACCCCAGAGTGTACATAGCGAGGGCACATGTATAAAAAGCTTGTGCGCATCAGCCTTTGTGGCTTACGGCCATACCAGCCTGACAACGCCCGATCTCGTCCGATCTCGGAAGCTAAGCAGGGTCGGGCCTGGTTAGTACTTGGGTGGGAGACCGCCTGGGAATACCAGGTGCTGTAAGCCTTTTCTGGTGCTGTAAGCTTTTTCTTCTCGACTTCGGTGCGATGGCCGTCCACACTGAGAAGAAAGTAGCACCACGGAACAGGGGGCTTGCAACACACAAGTGAAACCATGAGAGGCTGCTCCCGCAGAACAGGAGCAGAAAAGAAGCGCAGTATGTCGTCGGTAATAAGAGCTCTCTGTATCCTCCTCAAGAAGGGCAGAGGTGAATCCACGCATCCCAACAGACAATAAAACAGCATAAAAAAGGAAATCAACAACATATGTGTCTACGTGATATCATACAAAAAGACTATGACAAATAATATTGCCTTGGCAAGGATGGCTCATGCTGGTGATAACAAATTTCTCCGAAAGAAGCACGTGTAAGATGTTGGTTAGGGGGCACATTGAACTTTGCTCCATCAGGCCCGTGTGTGCAAAGAAAAGTATATCCATTGATTGACTTGTCTCCGTTGGACATCAGATTTGTTGGAGTGAAGAATAAAAGCGGCCTCGACATTTGGAAAGACGTGAAAGGAGCGAGCCCTCACACCCCAGAGTGTACATAGCGAGGGCACATGTATAAAAAGCTTGTGCGCATCAGCCTTTGTGGCTTACGGCCATACCAGCCTGACAACGCCCGATCTCGGAAGCTAAGCAGGGTCGGGCCTGGTTAGTACTTGGATGGGAGACCGCCTGGGAATACCAGGTGCTGTAAGCCTTTTCTGGTGCTGTAAGCCTTTTCTTCTCGACTTCGGTGCGATGGCCGTCCACACTGAGAAGAAAGTAGCACCACGGAACAGGGGGCTTGCAACACACAAGTGAAACCATGAGAGGCTGCTCCCGCAGAACAGGAGCAGAAAAGAAGCGCAGTATGTCGTCGGTAATAAGAGCTCTCTGTATCCTCCTCAAGAAGGGCAGAGGTGAATCCACGCATCCCAACAGACAATAAAACAGCATAAAAAAGGAAATCAACAACATATGTGTCTACGTGATATCATACAAAAAGACTATGACAAATAATATTGCCTTGGCAAGGATGGCTCATGCTGGTGATAACAAATTTCTCCGAAAGAAGCACGTGTAAGATGTTGGTTAGGGGGCACATTGAACTTTGCTCCATCAGGCCCGTGTGTGCAAAGAAAAGTATATCCATTGATTGACTTGTCTCCGTTGGACATCAGATTTGTTGGAGTGAAGAATAAAAGCGGCCTCGACATTTGGAAAGACGTGAAAGGAGCGAGCCCTCACACCCCAGAGTGTACATAGCGAGGGCACATGTATAAAAAGCTTGTGCGCATCAGCCTTTGTGGCTTACGGCCATACCAGCCTGACAACGCCCGATCTCGGAAGCTAAGCAGGGTCGGTCCTGGTTAGTACTTGGATGGGAGACCGCCTGGGAATACCAGGTGCTGTAAGCCTTTTCTTCTCGACTTCGGTGCGATGGCCGTCCACACTGAGAAGAAAGTAGCACCACGGAACAGGGGGCTTGCAACACACAAGTGAAACCATGAGAGGCTGCTCCCGCAGAACAGGAGCAGAAAAGAAGCGCAGTATGTCGTCGGTAATAAGAGCTCTCTGTATCCTCCTCAAGAAGGGCAGAGGTGAATCCACGCATCCCAACAGACAATAAAACAGCATAAAAAAGGAAATCAACAACATATGTGTCTACGTGATATCATACAAAAAGACTATGACAAATAATATTGCCTTGGCAAGGATGGCTCATGCTGGTGATAACAAATTTCTCCGAAAGAAGCACGTGTAAGCTGTTGGTTAGGGGGCACATTGAACTTTGCTCCATCAGGCCCGTGTGTGCAAAGAAAAGTATATCCATTGATTGACTTGTCTCCGTGGGAAATCAGATTTGTTGGAGTGAAGAATAAAAGCGGCCTCGACATTTGGAAAGACGTGAAAGGAGCGAGCCCTCACACCCCAGAGTGTACATAGCGAGGGCACATGTATAAAAAGCTTGTGCGCATCAGCCTTTGTGGCTTACGGCCATACCAGCCTGACAACGCCCGATCTCGTCCGATCTCGGAAGCTAAGCAGGGTCGGGCCTGGTTAGTACTTGGATGGGAGACCGCCTGGGAATACCAGGTGCTGTAAGCCTTTTCTGGTGCTGTAAGCCTTTTCTTCTCGATTTCGGTGCGATGGCCGTCCACACTGAGAAGAAAGTAGCACCACGGAACAGGGGGCTTGCAACACACAAGTGAAACCATGAGAGGCTGCTCTCGCAGAACAGGAGCAGAAAAGAAGCGCAGTATGTCGTCGGTAATAAGAGCTCTCTGTATCCTCCTCAAGAATGGCAGAGGTGAATCCACGCATCCCAACAGACAATAAAACAGCATAAAAAAGGAAATCAACAACATATGTGTCTACGTGATATCATACAAAAAGACTATGACAAATAATATTGCCTTGGCAAGGATGGCTCATGCTGGTGATAACAAATTTCTCCGAAAGAAGCACGTGTAAGCTGTTGGTTAGGGGGCACATTGAACTTTGCTCCATCAGGCCCGTGTGTGCAAAGAAAAGTATATCCATTGATTGACTTGTCTCCGTTGGACATCAGATTTGTTGGAGTGAAGAATAAAAGCGGCCTCGACATTTGGAAAGACGTGAAAGGAGCGAGCCCTCACACCCCAGAGTGTACATAGCGAGGGCACATGTATAAAAAGCTTGTGCGCATCAGCCTTTGTGGCTTACGGCCATACCAGCCTGACAACGCCCGATCTCGTCCGATCTCGGAAGCTAAGCAGGGTCGGGCCTGGTTAGTACTTGGATGGGAGACCGCCTGGGAATACCAGGTGCTGTAAGCCTTTTCTGGTGCTGTAAGCCTTTTCTTCTCGACTTCGGTGCAATGGCCGTCCACACTGAGAAGAAAGTAGCACCACGGAACAGGGGGCTTGCAACACACAAGTGAAACCATGAGAGGCTGCTCCCGCAGAACAGGAGCAGAAAAGAAGATTTGACCTTCTGACCCAGTTCTGAACGCGGCAAGATATTGAACAAACTAAATATTTAATTACCAACTCGCAGTTTGTGTTAGAATGGAAAGCTTATACTTATTTGAAAGAACAGAATCTAAGGTTTAAAATGAGCCATTGCTCAAGTTAATCAGACCTTGCTAACCCATAGCAGAGGTGAATTAATACGGACTACATTTGACCTTCTGACCCAGTTCTGAACGCGGCCTGAAATAGACCAAACTAAATATTTAATTACTAAGTGACAGTTTGTGCTAGAATGGAAAGGAATAGCTATACATGTGACACACCAAGCAGGAGAGAGCTGGAGAGGGACAGAGAGAAGCCATCGCTAGCTGCTAGGCTAAGCTGGTGTAGCTAGCAGAGCAGACAAGCGCGTAGACAAATAAAATTGACGGTCGCTAAATAAACAGACTTATGGGTGCTTGAGCAGAACTAATGTTACTTTAGAGTGCGGATAAAAGGCCGCTGTAACAAAACACAGAGCAAATTGCACTCAGAGGAACAAGAGCGACGAACGCACGCTACTCCTAAGGCAGCAACCAGAAACAGGAAGTGAGACGATACGCTTACCTCAGCATGTCAGCACGTCAGCCATCAGCATGGCCTGCAGGTGATTAACTCTGGACCTGCTCTTCTCATGACAAGTCTCTCCAGAGTCTTCATAATGTGGGAGGTCAGTGCCACAGGTCTGTAGTCCTTTGAGGCCCATTCATTGTTTACACTTACAAATCAAACCCCTTCCAATAATTTGTATCTATACAAAATAGCATCTCATTTCCAATATGAATCAAAACCCACGACTGAAACGTAATTACAATAGTTTGACCTATGTGGCATTTGGGTATGCAGCTGATTAGCTTAGCTTAGCATAAAAACTGGAGATGGGTAAACAGCCAGCCTGAATCTTTCCAAACTTCTCCTCACTACTCACCAAGTTGTTGATTGGAGACCCAACACTGATCCGTGCTCGTCGTCTGCCACCATCAAAAAGTACACCATTCACCGTTGAAATGCTGAAACTAATAATAACTAAACTGGGTTTGTCTCTGCTTTTAAAGCCGGTGTGTGGAATGTTGTGACCTCACAACATTCCGAGTACCACATCTTCAAAGAGATCAAAGCCAAAGCAGCAGATTAAAGAAAAAAAAAAAAAAAAAGATTTCATGGTACCTGAAAGACAAACAACAGTAACTGGATTCAGTCATATCAAAACATGGTTGGAGGCCAAATCTCATGATCTGTCTACAATCAATATATGCAGCACCGTCGCAGGGGGGGCGGCAGGCACCTCTCAAAAGACTCGTAAGTCAATCCAGCAACATCTTGGAGTGAAACCTCATATAAATTAAGACCTGTGCTTCAAAGCCCTGCTCCAGTCCTTTGATAGGACACAGAATGGCTTTGATCCATCAGAGATGACATCACCATTCCGTTGAGATCATTCATTTCCGTAGCAACAATCAAATTATTCCAGAGAAATCCCTTCAGAACCAATTGACACCTGTCATGAACCAGTAAACACTACTCCAGGCTAACTGATGGTGAACCTGTGAATACTCTGATAGACCTGTCGACTCTAAGCAGTGACACACGTATGAACCATTAATCCTTACAAATCACTAAAACAACTTACTGTCAGCCTACTGTAAAACTGGGACATTGACAGGAAACGAGTGGGTACAGAGGTAGGGGACCCCACTGTGTGTAGTTTTAGTGCTCTCTTCCAAATCAGTCCACATAATAACTCAGTAAGAGTGATCTCACTGATGATTTGTGTGACGGCAGGCACATCCCATATTGCCTCTCAAGTCAACCCAGCAACACCTTGTGCAACACCACGGCTTGTTGTTTGGATAACAATGGATTATCAAGTAAGTTTATGACTTACTTGAAGAAAGCTCCTTTCTGACTTCAGGGTTTTCATTTAAAATGTCACTGCTGTGGCTGAAGGGCAGATATCCATGCAGTATCCTAAACAGCAACTAAACTGAGCTGCCACCATGTCATGGGTTCAGCCCAGCAACGCTGGTACAGGAACCACTCGGGGGGTATAGTGATAGGTTCCAACAATACACACACAATTACAAAGGGGGGACGGCAGGCACCTCCCAAAAGACTCGCAAGTCTATCCAGCAACATCTTGGAGTGAAACCTCATATAAACTAGGACCTGTGCTTCAAAGCCCTGCTCCAGCCCTTTGATAGGTCTCAAAATGGCTTTGATCCATCAGAGATGACATCATCATTCCGTTGAGATCATTCGTTTCCGTAGCAACAATCAAATTATTCCAGAGAAATCCCTTCAGAACCAATTGACACCTGTCATGAACCAGTAAACACTACTCCAGGCTAACTGATGGTGAACCTGTGAAAACTCTGATAGACCTGTCAACACTAAGCAGTGACACACGTATGAACCATTAAATCTTAACAGATCACTAAAACAACTTACTGTCAGCCTGCTGTAAAACTGGGACATTGACAGGAAACGAGTGGGTACAGATGGAGAGTTGGGGGAACTTACGCTTCCAAATCAAACCCCTTGTAATAATTTGTATATATACAAAAAAAATTTCTAATTTTCTAATTTCCAATATGAATCAAAACCCACGACTGAAATGCAATTACAATAGTTTGACCTATGTGGCATTTGGGTATGCAGCCGATTAGCTTAGCTTAGCATAAAAACTGGAGATGGGTAAACAGCCAGCCTGAATCTTTCCAAACTTCTCCTCACTACTCACCAAGTTGTTGATTGGAGACCCAACACTGATCCGTGCTCGTCATCTGCCACCATCAAAAAGTACACCATTCATCGTTGAAATGCTGAAACTAATAATAACTAAACTGGGTTTGTCTCTGCTTTTAAAGCCGGTGCGTGGAATGTTGTGACCTCACAACATTCCGAGTACCACATCTTCAAAGAGATCAAAGCCAAAGCAGCAGACTAAAAAAAAAAAAAAAAAAAAAGATTTCATGGTACCTGAAAGACAAACAACAGTAACTGGATTCAGTCATATCAAAACATGGTTGGAGGCCAAGTCTCATGATCTGTCCACAGTCAATATATGCAGCACCGTCGCAGGGGGGGTGCGAGGCCCTGCTCTTTGACATGGATGCTAAAACATGTGTAGAGATCTAACTTTCCAGCAAGAAAAAGGCTCACACCCTCTTAACCCTCCTAACTCTCAGCACCCAACCCTCATTTTACCTCTCCTCTTACAGGGACGCTGCTCTGTGTGTGTGATTCTACTGTAGGTGTGTGTTTATGACTTACTTGAAGAAAGCTTCTTTCTGACTTCAGGATTTTCATCTCAAATATCACTGCTGTGGCTGAAGGGCAGATATCCATGCAGTATCCTAAACAGCAACTACACTGAGCTGCCACCATGTCATGGGTTCAGCCCAGCAACGCATGATTATTTGTTCACAACATTCATTGTTTACACTTACAAATCAAACCCCTTGCAATAATTTGTATCTATACAAAATAGCATCTCATTTCCAATATGAATCAAAACCCACGACTGAAACGCAAGTACAATAGTTTGACCTATGTGGCATTTGGGTATGCAGCCGATTAGCTTAGCTTAGCATAAAAACTGGAGATGGGTAAACAGCCAGCCTGAATCTTTCCAAACTTCTCCTCACTACTCACCAAGTTGTTGATTGGAGACCCAACACTGATCCGTGCTCGTCGTCTGCCACCATCAAAAAGTACGCCATTCACCGTTGAAATGCTGAAACTAATAATAACTAAACTGGGTTTGTCTCTGCTTTTAAAGCCGGTGCGTGGAATGTTGTGACCTCACAACATTCCGAGTACCACATCTTCAGAGATCAAAGCCAAAGCAGCAGATTAAAGAAAAAAAAAGATTTCATGCTTAATTGATGATCGATCTTTTATAGATTTCGGCCTATTTTATTTAGGATATTTATTGTTGTTTTATCGTCAAATTGTTATAGAGAAATAAACCCCGGTTTTATTTCTCCATATCAACCAACTAACTCCATATTATCTCGCTTACAACCCTCCTCTTGTTCATTTGTTTTCAACTTTTCAATCAGTGGATTGGTGGATTATTATATTACATCTTACGATGTGTGTATTTGTGTGTAGTCACATCTGTCGGGGCGCGGTGCCACCGACACGAGAGGAGAGACGCCGGGTCCGAGCCTCTGTTCAGCAGCTTTGCTTTTTAGCCCGGAGCCTCCACTCTTCATGGAACAACTTACAAGTCAATTGTCATTACAATTAGTCCCAAGCAGTTTAATGATGGTAAAAATGAAACATAGGCTGAGGTAAATAATCTGCATTTCCTCTTTTCTGCGCTCCTCTGACCAGATGGCGTCCATAGCGGTGTCTTGGCAACGGTCTGTTCCAGAAATAACAATAAAACACAAACGCATCACATTATGAAAGTGCTTGTGATTGTTTTTGGTTAAAGAGAGGGGGACAGCAGAGCTACTCTGGCAGCTCAGGTGAGCCAGGTGGAGAGCGGAGGCGTCCTTTATTTTCTGCTTTTATTTTTTATAAAGGGAAGATTTTCACTTCCCTACAAACGTAATAAATCTCTACAAACGTAACAGTTATTACATTTGTGGGAAATCGCGTGTTACGTTTGTAGCAGGCAGCGGCTGTTACGTTTGTGGAAAATGTTTTACGTTTGCAGGATTATTACATTAAAAGCTGCATATTTTTTATAACGTTGGTGGTTTATTACGATTGTGGGCATTATTACATTGGCGGGTGTTACAGGGATGATGACACATGAATGAGGGAGAGGGAAAGAGAAATAATAGACATGGTTGATTGATCTGATTATCACTGTTTTCCAGACAGTGCTGAATAAAGAAGGCCTGTGAACTTGAAAAAAAAAGACATCATCCAAGACAGGAAGCACGGAACAAATCGCGTCTAAGACGCAACATTTAATTGTCAATTAAAGGACGATTCCGTATTTTACGGGACGGGTGGCAACCCTAGGCTCCAGCCCCCCGCAACCCCGAAAGGGATAGGCGGTATAGATAATGGATGGATGGATGGATGGATGGATGGATGGATTTTACAAATAGATCATAAACTATCACTGAGTTTTAGGCGTGTTATTCAAATGTGTACTTTTTCCATAATGAGTCTTACCTGGACACAGTTTCATGCAAACGATGTCCTCGTGCGCCTGAGGTGAACGGCAGAGTCCCGTGATCTTGCTGGGCAGGTGGAGGTCTGCTATCCTGCACGTTCACATACAAGCAGATTGACTGTCTGTGTACATGTATGAAAGAAGATTCACCGACCGGTATCGAGGAACACTTTGAAGTCAAATTTCAGGTTTCTGCGTGAGCTCAGAGCTCTATGTCCAGCCTGACCCGGTTCTGGACGTCTACAGACAGCCAGAATGAGTCGCAAAAAGACATACTGCTTGTCCATGATTTGGACGTGTATTGGACATCCATCTCCCCTCAACCATCAGTTGATTTCTTGCATGATCAGCCTGTCAGCTCCAGACGCTGTTTGCCAATGAACACCTGCATCAACTGCCTTAAGTTGCCGCTGCTTGACACATACGATACATACATACACATACATATTACAGGTAACTATTACAGTTTGAAAAAACAAAACAAAAAAAAACATTTTCAGTCGTGAGCCCAAACTTCTTTTTTTTTTCAATAACCAATGTATTCACAGGCTGTATAGAAAACCTTTTTTCTGTCACATTCTTTTTTGATCAACTAACTAAAATTTTGAATATATTTGACTAGTGGAGTGGTCGGGAGGTTATTTTTATTTATTTTCTTATTTATTTATTTATTTATTTTTTAAAAAGCCCAGTGGTGCAACAAAATCTAAATGTTGGTTACATTATTCAGTCTGTTGTGAGATAAACTGTTTAGCTCAGCACTTTGCATAAAAGTACTATATGCAGCCATTTATCATGTATCTGTTACAGTACAATCCACAGTGTTCTCGTACTCAAGCAGCTTTGTTACTGTTCACTAAGAAAATTCACCAGGCCTGAAAATGATTGTCTGCCGTGGTTACCATCATCACTCAGTGGGTCTACTGTCTCTGGAATTCTGTTCAGAACGGTTTGATTTACATTAAAGTTATTTACTGGAACAACAATATTGTTTTCAGTGTCTAACTGTAGAGGGGTGTCTTCATTGATTTCCAAGGTATCATTTCCTGCTAAAATGTCCTGAATTGCACCAGCTCCAGCACTGTTAAGAAGCCCTCTCTGCCACAGCTGGAGAGCTGTTTGTCCTCCTTGTGTGGATAATCCATGATTGTTCCACTGATTTCAGAATTCTGCAGCCGCCCTCTGAACTCTTGGCAAGTCGATGTAGTGCAGACAAAACAGATGGGGTTCATCTGTAGAATCCAGGATGCCCTCATTTTCCATGAAGGTGAAGAGGTTACTGAAGTGGAACGAGACAACTCTGTTCAGCTCTGCCCACAACCGTTCAATCCTCTGATTGTGGACACTGCGTCCAGTAATGACACTGCCTCTGTTTAACCCCCTTCTCTCCAGCATATACCGGGCAACTGCTGTGTTCTCCATGCCATGGTCACAGCGTACTCTGAAGGGAAGGCCAAAGCTCTGTACACCAGTACAAAACAGTTCCAGTACACTTGATGCCCTGTTGTTACTGAGGCACTGCAAGTATATGATGGTCCGGCTAAAGCCGTCAACACATCCATGAAAGACCAACCTCCACCTCACCAGCTTCTGGTTTCCATCCATATGCCTGTGGGGAGAAAAATTGACAACAATTACTACTGTATTCAGTCTTGCGATAGACCCCCACCAAACCCCCACCTACCTCCACTCTGTAGGGAAAAACAGCCCCCAGAGAAAACAGGAACAGACCGCAGCAGGTCTGTGGTGGAGGAGGTGGAGGAGCCACTGCTATGCACAACTATACACCAACACGCACACATTTTTAATACGTGCACGATTTTTACGTGCACATGCACAAAACTTTTGACAGTAACCTTACCCCATATATTAATAATTCATGTTTCCCCTACAACTCCATGGTTCCACTCCACAGATACGCTTTATGTAAAGTCATATGGTGTGTTGGAAGCTTTGCAGCCTGATGGCTGTGAGCTTGCAGCTGTGTGTTTTAGCATACAATTAAAACACATTGATTTGGCAAAACTAAATAAGAAAAATAGGCTAAATTCTCCTAAAAATGATGGCAGTGGTTCCAACAATTCAGTCATTGTTAATATTATGTTTTTAGTGGCATAGACTTCAATACCATATCCACTGTAATGTGCTGTTTGAGGCTGCAAGAGTAAGAATGTGTGTATACATTAATATATTACCAGTGTGTGTGTTCAAAGAACCAAACTTGATGTAATATTACAAAACTCTCACCATAATTGATTAGGAGTCTGAACATTGTAAATTCTTCGGCGAATTGCACAGCGGCGGCGGAAGGCCCGTCCAACTGGGTCGAGCTGTTGCAGGCAACGTCTCACTCTCCAACGCTGTATTCTAATGCTGCGTGATCGGAGGCCTCCTAGCACACACCTTTCTCCTGCATTTGGGGTGGTTTGAAGGATTGCACGAACAATGTCATTCAAGGCCTCATCAGACATTGCTGTGTAAGTCAGTGGTCCAATCTGAAGTTGCTGTCTGTGCCTGTACAATGTCCTTCTGCTGATCCAAAACATACAGCTGTCCTTTGCCAACTCATTCCCAGGGACAAACAGTAGGTCATCTGTTCATGTAATATATTGTACTGAGGGCGACCAGGATGACCAGTTCTGACTGTTGGCGGTGCTCTTGAAGTAAACATATCCCTTTGTCTCATTTCCACAGATCTTGAGTTTTCATATGAATTTCTGATGGAACAGAAACACGCATACAGTGCCTCCAGTGCACCTCAGCTTCCTTGACTGTCCCCCCTTCTAACTGCTGGCTTATTGAGAGAAAGACAGAAATTGTCCGTGCATATCCATGAAGCTCACAGAATAATCGTTCCAAAATCCTGCTGTCATGTCCCACGCTGTCTGTTTCCCTTACAATGGTCTGAACACACCTCATGGTATTAGTGAAAAAATAGCAATGTCCTCCTCATTACCATTTACTTCCACAAACAGAAACTGAACTTGAAAAAGAAGGTAAATAAGTGGAAAAATCATGACTGCTTTGCTACTGTTCTTAGAAAAACTATAAAGTTGTCCTTAAAAGTGCTGCTGCTTGATTTGAATGCTCCCACGTAGCTTCATTTTAGCGAGCAGTACTCTGAGAAGGTCCAGGATTTATTTTTAGGGCTGTAAGCCAATCAAGGAATGAGGATTTAAACTGTCTTCCTGTTTGATCAAACTAACTTCCTGTTTAATTCTACTCTTTCACACATGGTACAATTCCCTCTCACATAAACCATCATAACTTCTTAAACACACAATCATTGTCCCTCAACACACATATCATTTTTTATCAAAAACGCCTCTATTTTCTTCTCTCATACATCACCAATCGTTCTCAGTCACACTCATTGAGTCTTACAGACATAATCATAGTGTCTCATGCACACTTTATCATACTCATTCACACACACACCATTGTCTCTCACTTACACTATCTTTCTTTCACACACAGTGCTGTACTCTCTCACACACTCTACAGTTTCTGTCATGCAAACAAGATCATTCTTTCTCATTCACACCACTAATCTATCTTTCATACACGACTACAGAGAGTATGATGGTGTGTGTGTGAGAGTGTGACAGTGTTTTTAAGAGAGTACTGCTGTGTGTCCAAGTGATTATGATTTATGGCCCAGACAATACTGTGTGTGAGAGAGTATGATTATGCATGTCAGAGGGTATAGTAGTGTTTGTGTGAGAGTATAGTGGTGTACATGTGAGATTTTCATATTGTGTGTGAAACCAAGTATGAATTATCTCTCAAAGGGCCTCTCATAGAAAAGAAGCGCAGTATGTCGTAGGTAAGAACAGCTCTCTGTATCCTCCTCAAGAAGGGCAGAGGTGAATCCACGCATTCCAACAGACAATAAAACAGCATAAAAAAGGAAATCAACAACATATGTGTGTACATGATATCATACAAAAAGAGTATGCAAATAATATTGCCTTGGCAAGGATGGCTCATGCTGGTGATAACAAATTTCTCCGAAAGAAGCACGTGTAAGCTGTTGGTTAGGGGGCACATTGAACTTTGCTCCATCGGGCCCGTGTGTGCAAAGAAAAGTATATCCATTGATTGACTTGTCTCCGTTGGAAATCAGATTTGTTGGAGTGAAGAATAAAAGCGGCCTCGACATTTGGAAAGACGTGAAAGGAGCGAGCCCTCACACCCCAGAGTGTACATAGCGAGGGCACATGTATAAAAAGCTTGTGCGCATCAGCCTTTGTGGCTTACGGCCATACCAGCCTGACAACGCCTGCGTAGTGTCCTGTCAGTGGGGGGGTGTCAGATCGTTAGTGTGCTCCTATTTTTCTCTCCACTTGTGCATATAGAATTTATATATAGAAATATATTTTTTCCAGAGACATTTTTTCGCCGAGTTTCGGTTGTTTTAAGTTTTAAAACCCGGCCCCCAACAGTCTCTGGCTGTTTGGGGGACACGGCGACATTTTTTGTGAATGGAGGGTGTTTTACGCGCGAATATGATGGCTGAAACAAAGGGACTGCCGAGTGGACCAGAAAAAGGAAATGCCGACAACGGAAAGGAAAATAGGAGAATATATGAAAGAAAACACACTGTGTTGGTCGAGATGGACGGAGAAGAAAGAGGAACCATGATGGAGCTGCTGAGAAAAGTTAAGGAGGAGTGTGGAGAAGTGATCGGGTGCCGATATAAAACGCCGAGAATATATGAGCTGACAATGCGCGACGGAGTTGGCCGTGATAAAGTGATGGACGGATTTAAAATTAGAAACACCACCGTAACAGCGAAAGGACTGAGTGATGATGAGCTGGTAGTCTCATTTATAAACCTACCAACCTACACAGAGGACGAGGAGATTTTGGAGAAACTGAGGGAGTGGGGAGTAAAGGCGCTCTCCCCCATTAAGAGACGCATGTGGCAGCAAAGCCTTGTAGCTCTGATGGCGAAGAAATTTGTGCAATGGGAGTTTTGTTGTTTGCGTGAGAAGCGTTTGTTCGAGGGGTGCGCAGAGGCCAAATTCAGACCTTTCTCAGACTCTCACAGACCCAAAGGGGCCCGTCACCATGGCGACCGCTGGAGATTATAATGGGTGTGTATTGCACGGAATGTTCAGGCTAGAGTGGAGGAGACCAACTGCCAGAGTGGGAGAAAGCCTAAAATTACTCCAGATTTTTCTCTTTCCACACTCCTCCCAGCCACAATTTACGCTCTACATGCACGATTTTTTCCAGGTTTGTAGACAAATTTGTTCTGTCTCTCACAGTGTGCTCAAAAAATCTGAGAGACTTACAGAGTTTGAATTATCAGCCTCTAAGTGCAGCCACGTCTGTCTCTGCTCCTCATTGACTCCAATACAAAGATTTTCTGAGAGAAGCTGAACGGACCCCTGTTTTAAACTCGCAAGGGTCTGCGAAATATTGACTGTGGAAACACCTAAATCACACCGAATCGTTCAGGAAGTCCTAACAACGATGACGGTCTGTGTTTTTTTCCGATTGGAGCTACCGTTTTGTCAGCATAAGCCCAAATGTCAGAGCAGTGCAGAGGCAGAAAATGGCTTTTTCTGTCTGAATGCATGTGTGTCTGCTGCACTGAGAGCAGATGTGTGTGCGTGTGCACCTGTGTCTGATTGGATGACATCATTGGTCAGAGTGGGAGAAAGGAGCTACCATTTTGGGTGCTTTTCATTGGGTAAATTGGTCTCCTCGTCTCCTCCACTCACTTCCTCTCCTCGCGTCTTAGCTCCGCCCAGCGAGGACGTGAAAGAGGAATGTGAGGAAGAGAATTTCCCATAAGAAATGAATGGGAAGAGGCGAAAAAAGTGAAAAAATTAGACCTTTTTCAAAGGACAACTGCTCCAGCATACCTTCACCTAGAGACGCCGTTCCAACTTTACTTGTGTATTGGTGTATTAATCCACATTTTGGTAGCTCGTATAGTTTTTGATCAGTCGCTGTTCAATGACCATGATCGTTTTGGGAGAAATTTGGAGATTATAATGGGTGTGTATTGCACGGAATGTTCGTGCTAGAGTGGAGGAGACTAACTGCCAGAGTGGAGAGACGTTCTGAAAAGTGTGTGAAATTTTGTCTTTCCACGCTCCTCCAAAGCACAAATTTCACTCTACACGTGTGAAATTTCCCAAGGTTGTAGTGCCGCTTGTGCTGATTCTCACAATGTGCCTGGCCAAACAATAGGACTTCCGATGTTTGACTTGTGAGCCTCTGAGCGAGGAGAGTACCTCTGACCTGGCCCATAAGGTCCAATACGAATCAAAAACAGGAAAGACAGAAGCCAGCCATTATTTAACTCGCTCTAAAATCTGCTTTTTTGAGCCCAGCGAAAAAAGAAAGTGATCAGCGTGTGCAGCAAAGCCTTGTGGCTCTAATGGTGAAGAAATTTCAGGAATAGGAGTTTTGGTCTTCGCATGAGAAGCGTTTGTTCAAGGGGTGCGCAGAGGCCAAATTCAGACGTTTCTGTCTCTGCTCCTCATTGACTCCAATACAAAGATTTTCTGAGAGAAGCAGAACGGACCCCTGTTTTAAACTCTCAAGTGTCTGCGAAATATTGACTTCAGAAACACCGAAATCACACCGAATCGTTCAGGAAGTCCTGACAACAATGACGGTCTGTGTTTTTTTCTGATAGGAGCTACCGTTTAGTGAGCATAGCCCAAATGTCAGACCAGTGCGGAGGCAGAAAATCACTTTTTCTCCCTCTGAATGCATGTGTGTCTGCACCTGTGTCTGAGTGGGTGACATCATTGATCAGGCCACCTCAAGTTGCCATGGCAACCTCCGAGCCTCAGTACTTCTCTGAGCACTCCTCTCCCACATACACACACATATGTAGCTTCAGCTGTGGCTATGCAGTGGCTTGACAATGAGCCACAGCCTAGACTATTACTGGTGAGTTGTAAAAGTTAGTGAGGTAATGAGTGATGTTGGCTGTTAGCATTAGCCACAATGCTAACATGCTAATGCTAATATGAGGTTCTATGAACTTGTTGGTGCATGGAGGTTTAACTGTTGATGTCAGGTTGTTGTGCTAATATGCTAATGATTAGCGTGCTAATGCTAACATGCTAACCTGTGTTAAAATGATTCTTGAATGCATTCTAATGATGGTTCAGATGTTTTTAATGTGTTACTTGACATGCTAATGATTAGCATGCTAATGCTAACAGGCTAACCTTGGCTAAAATGATTGTTAAAGGCATTCTGATGATGGTTCAGATGTTTTTAATGTGTTATTTGAGATACTAATGTTAGCATGCTAATGCTAACATGCTAACATTGGCTAAAATGATTGTTAAAGGCATTCTAATGATGGTTCAGATGTTTTTAATGTGTTATTTGACATGCTAATGTTAGCTTAGCATTAGCAGCTGTCCGGCGGTAGCCCCCGTGGCCCTTTCATAATTTCCCAGGGGGAAATTGTCTAGTTTGTTCTTGTAATTTCCAAGCATTGAATGCCTCGTTCCCTCTCCTTTTCCACAAAACTCCATCATCTGCTCATAAAGATGTCCGTATGGACCTGTCTGTATTACTGAATATCTCATTGATCATTGATCTGAAGACAAAAGTGGACTTATAATAGAGCCCTGAGCAGTTCCATTCTCTACTATGTATTTCCACTTTAAGTGTTTCCCCTCTCACTGACGTCATCCTGTCTGTTAAAAAAGCTTAATCCACCTGTACATTTCCCCCTTATGCCCATATGGTACAGTCTGATTAGCAGCCCCTCCCTCCACATGGTGTCTCAGGCTTTGTCCACATGGAAAAACAGCCACGACATTCTCTTTATTTCCCTGAGCTTTCCTAATTTCATGTTGTAAACACAGAGCGGGATCGACAGGACTCCTTCCTTTCCTGAATTCTGTGAGGATTTTCCTTGGTCAAAACTAATATTTCAGGACTCGAGGTGCAGAGCAAAGACAGAGACAATGTCGCAAAACACAAACTAGATTTATTACAAAAAGGAGGAACAGAAGGCGAACTCAAACTGAGTGGAGATAACCAAAAACACCACGCTGGAACTGAGGCTGAGAGGCACACCGAGCGGGACTGAGCACACTGAAAGAAAGAGCAGAACAAAGAGAAGTCCAAAAACCCACTGGATAAGTCCCAGGACAAAAGGCTTTTCTTAGAAGTTACTCACACTGAGACAGGACGGACACACGGTCCAGATCAGGACGAACTGGCAACCACAAGACCAGAGAGCGTCCTCTAAATGCTGCCAGCAATCAGCTCCAACACGCCTCAGGTGTGCAGGTAATGAGGTCGTCATGGGGGAAGGACCGCCCATTCTCAGACAGACAGGGGAGACAGACCAACAGACAAAGAACACTGGGGACAAAGGAAGGGAAGGGACACTGGGAAAAGACACATCCTAACAAATCCCCTCTGACAGCATTTTATTTCTCCCTCCTTTCTAAATAACAGAGCAGCCTTTCGTTCATCCAGAATTTGACCAACATGTGATGTTCGGGCTCTCGCTCTGTAACTCTGCCAAACTTGGATCCTGACCTGGTTCACAGACAGGAACAGTTATGGACTCTTTCCACTCATCTGGCAACTTCCCGTCTTCCCACATCCTGTTATATAATTTCAGTCACATCTTTTGACTTTGGTCACTGAGATTATTGAACATACAGGAACTTATTTGATCTTTTCTCGGAGTTGTCTTTCCAGATTTTTTAAGGCGTTATTCAGCTCTGTCATTGAAAACTGCAGCTTCACTGTATTTTCATCCTCCTCTTCATCCTGTACAGTCTCCATGTTTCTTCATATTGTCCCTCCTCTACCTCTCTTTTCTTCATCACTCACTCAAATTTGCTGTGCTGTGCACTTTAACAGAAGTCTTTGCTCATAGTTCTGCTTTTCCTCATTATTTCTGACCATTTTCTGATCACTGTTCATTATTGGCTGTCCACACTCTTTCCTATTGGCTGACATTGTTTTCATCACAGCCCACACTCTATCCAATGGAGTCCTCCTTCCAATGACTCAACACCTCCTCCAACACTCTCTTCTCGTCTTCCTTATTACTCTCCTCACTCCTGCTTGTTGCTTCTTGTAAACGATTAAATTGTGAACAGAAAGATTTTTTAAAGGATTTGTTTGGAGCCTTTATTGCTTTGGTGCGTTCGCTTGATTCAAATCTCCACACCAGATTACTTTCCCTCTCCAATCATCTCAGATGGATTCCATCTTTTCTTTGTCTGATTGCTGACAGGGATTATAAAATGAATGATCTTCATACTTCCTGCCTTCATCCACACCTCAGTGACGACGACCTCTGACTCTTGTGCCGTCACTGTTTGCCTGAATTTCATACCTTGTCTAATGAAACCACCATTTCCACCAGGTCTGTCTTTCCCAATGCTGGAGGATCCTTTCAGAATAAAGTCCAGAGTTGGTTTGAGCCGTGTTTCCTGGTTTTGCTGCTGATTCCCTGATATCTCCTTTAACTCTTGTCCATTAGCAAAGAGACTTCTAGCATTGCGTTGCAGAATGAGCGTTATGGAATAAGTTGCTGCCTGCTGGCTGACGTCTCCTCTCCTTGACTGAGGTCTGGATGTATTTTTTCCCAACATACAGTACGGCCATACCAGCCTGACAACGCCTGCGTAGTGTCCTGTCAGTGGGGGGGTGTCAGATCGTTAGTGTGCTCCTATTTTTCTCTCGACTTGTGCATATAGAATTTATATATAGAAATATATTTTTTCCAGAGACATTTTTTCGCCGAGCTTTGGTTGTTTTAAGTTTTAAAACCCGGCCCCCAACAGTCTCTGGCTGTTTGGGGGACACGGCGACATTTTTTTGTGAATGGAGGGTGTTTTACGCGCGAATATGATGGCTGAAACAAAGGGACTGCCGAGTGGACCAGAAAAAGGAAATGCCGACAACGGAAAGGAAAATAGGAGAATATATGAAAGAAAACACACTGTGTTGGTCGAGATGGACGGAGAAGAAAGAGGAACCATGATGGAGCTGCTGAGAAAAGTTAAGGAGGAGTGTGGAGAAGTGATCGGGTGCCGATATAAAACGCCGAGAATATATGAGCTGACAATGCGCGACGGAGATGGCCGTGATAAAGTGATGGACGGATTTAAAATTAGAAACACCACCGTAACAGCGAAAGGACTGAGTGATGATGAGCTGGTAGTCTCATTTATAAACCTACCAACCTACACAGAGGACGAGGAGATTTTGGAGAAACTGAGGGAGTGGGGAGTAAAGGCGCTCTCCCCCATTAAGAGACGCATGTGGCAGCAAAGCCTTGTAGCTCTGATGGTGAAGACATTTGGGCAATAGGAGTTTTGTTGTTTGCGTGAGAAGCGTTTGTTCGAGGGGTGCGCAGAGGCCAAATTCAGACCTTTCTCAGACTCTCACAGACCCAAAGGGGCCCGTCACCACGGCGACCGCTGGAGATTATAATGGGTGTGTATTGCACGGAATGTTCAGGCTAGAGCGGAGGAGACCAACTGCCAGAGTGGGAGAAAGCCTAAAATTACTCCAGATTTTTTCTCTTTCCACACTCCTCCCAGCCACAATTTACGCTCTACACGCATGATTTTTTCCAGGATTGTAGACAAGTTTGTTCTGTCTCTCACAGTGTGCTCAAAGAAACTGAGAGACTTACAGAATTGGAATTATCAGCCTCTAAGTGCGGCCACGTCTGTCTCTGCTCCTCATTGACTCCAATACAAAGATTTTCTGAGAGAAGCTGAACGGACCCCTGTTTTAAACTCGCAAGTGTCTGCGAAATATTGACTGTGGAAACACCAAAATCACACCGATTCGTTCAGGAAGTCCTGACAGCGATGACAGTCTGTGTTTTTTATTGATAAGACCGACCGTTTTGTCAGCATAAGCCCAAATGTCAGAGCATTGCAGAGGCAGAAAATGGCTTTTTCTGTCTGAATGCATGTGTGTCTGCTGCACTGAGAGCAGATGTGTGTGCGTGTGCACCTGTGTCTGATTGGATGACATCATTGGTCAGAGTGGGAGAAAGGAGCTACCATTTTGGGTGCTTTTCATTGGGTAAATTGGTCTCCTCTTCTCCTCCACTCGCTTCCTCTCCTCGCGTCTTAGCTCCGCCCAGCGAGGACATGAAACAGGAATGCAAGGAAGAGACGTGAGGACGGAGGAGACGAAACTCCAAAATGAAAAATCCTCGCTCCACAGCGTCAGTCCGAAGCGACGTCAATTACTGATGATGTTTACGTGCTCCCGCCATGATACAAACGTGTGCCACATACGACACGCCCCTTAAATAATAGAAGGCCTCTGTGTAGGCTACACCGGTGTATCCTCACTCTGATCTCCTTCAGAAGCCTCGAGGAGGCACAATTCAACGTAATGAAAAGCTCCCATTGTCAGTATAAGCCCAGATGTCAGACCAGTGCAGAGGCAGAAAATGGCTGTTCCTCTCCACGTTGCTGTCTGCCCCTGTCTCTCTGCCTGGGAGGCCCCTATCGTTGATGGCAAACAGCTCAAGTAGCCATGGCAACCTCTGAGCCTCATATGTAGCTTCAGCTGCAGCTCGTCATCAAGCTCTGCAGTGGCTTGATAACCAGCTACAGCCTACCCTATTACTGGTAAGTTGTAAGTGTTAGTGACGTAATGAGTGATGTTGGCCTGTTAGCAGCAGCCACAATGCTAACATTCTAATGCTATCATGAAGTCCTATTAACTTGTTTGTGTATGGAGGTTTAAGTTTTGATGTCGGGTTGTTGTGCTAACATGCTAATGATTAACATGCTAATGCTAACATGCTAACCTATGGTAAAATGATGCTTGTATGCATTCTAATGGTGTTTGAGACCTTTTCAATGTGTTACTTGACATGCTAATGTTAGTTTATCATTAGTCAATGTTAGCATTGTGGCAAACGCCAACATGAGGTCCTATAAACAGGTTTGACTTTGATATGAGGATGTTGAGCTAATATGCTAATGATTAGCATGCTAGTGCTAACATACAGTAAAATGATTCTTAAATGCATTCTAAAGGTGTTTCGGATCTTTTTAATGTGTTATTTGACATGCTAATGTTAGCTTAGCATTAGCAGCTGTTCACATTGTCCGGCAGTAGCCCCCGTGGCCCTTTCAAAATTTCTCAGGGGGAAATTGTCTAGTTATTTTTTTTCTACAATATTTTTAACACTGCACTTGAGAGCGACCGCCTGTCACGTGACCCGCGCTCTCGCTTCAGCTCTGTTCGCCAAATGTCTTTCAACGTCTTGTATTTCCCTCATTGTTCAACCTTCATGTACAACGTCTGAATAAAAACGTAGAGAAATTTGTCTTCTGTCACACTGTGTTACTGTTATTTTGATATGACTTACTGTTTTGACATAAATAGCCTTTGTCTGCAGACAGCGCAGACGAGAAGCCGCACAGACAGCTGTGTGTAAGTGAGCTGTGAAGCACCCTCGAAAACAGAGATGACGGGAGTTTTTAAATAGCGATATACTAAAACCCATACAAGATATCAAAACACGGATTTCACCGGGCAACTCTGAAGTCTCCGTGGTTTCAATCATGTTTCTACGTGAAAGTATGACGACTTAAGGTTCTAATTTTTAGGCTGTAATCTACGCTGTTGAGTTTTACTTCTCTGTGGCCGAGTGGATAAGACGTTAGTTCTATAAAGCAAATGATGCCAGTTTGAGACTGGGATGAAACACTTTGCTTTTTTGATTGTCCCCATGGGGCTGAATAAAGTATGATGACGAATGATGTGTGTGTGTGTGTGTGTGTGTGTGCGTGCGTGCGTGCGTGCGTGCGTGCGTGCGTGCGTGCGTCTTTGTATAGGGGAAAACCACACAGACAAGGAGACAGACAGACAGATACAGAAAGTGACAGAGAGAGAAAGCTACAGTAAACAATTCCCATCATATTCTGAGTAGCCACTATAAATGCTACTAGGAAATTGCTAGCATACTAAGTGAAGTTGCGATATTGCTGCGTAACTGAAGCGCAAAGTTCCTGCTTGCTTGTGTGGGAGTTACTTGTGCTACCTTTCCCTAATGTATCTGCTGATATAACCGGCATGTAACATATATGTTCTGGCATGTCCACATCCACCACTGATATGTACACTGTAATTGTTACCAGACATTGCACACTCCCCTCTTCCTCCCAGCTCCCAAGAAAGGCCGGTCACAACTTTCTGCAGTCTAACAAGGTTTTTTATTTATTTCATCAAGTAGCAATGGCATCGGGGAAGGCATGGCCAAAATAACAAACAAAAGACTTCCATTTTGTCGACTCTTACCTGTCCAAAGTAAAATAAAATAAATTACAAAACTCTAATCCTCCCTAACCAAAACAGGAGAAAAACAAGTAAACTTAAATGGCTTCCCTCCCCTACAGCTACTCACCTCGTTAGGATAAAGTTAATATTATTAATAGTATTTACAATAATCACAATAACCGGTAACGAACACACTCAAACTCAGCCACCGGCCACAGCGGCAGCAACACCCCTTGACACAGCCCTCTCTTGGAAGCGGAAGGAGAAGCAGGAGAGGGAGACGGTCCACCGACCTCCCCCTTAAATAGCAGCACCGGCCAATCACGCCTCCCCACCTGTAATAAGGGCAGAGAGAGAGCAGAGCACACACACACACACACACACACACACACACACACACACACACACACACACACACACACACACATACACACATACACATACCCTCTTGTGCCCAGGATGACACACAGCATCCAGGATATACTAAACAAATGCACTACATCATAACAATCATAACACTGTGTCATAAAAATCAATATCAAAACTACATGAAGAAAACCATTATATTACTCTTGGCAATCTGTTAGGGCATACATAATCGGACGTACTTGGTATTCTAATACATTACTTATGTAGTGTTACTAGGGGAACTACCTTAATTTGATGTTGCATTCGTTGATGAAATGACGGGGCACCACCTTCCTCAGCTAAGAAGGACTGCAGAAATTAACTGCTATAACGCTGATAAAATACTAACGAATGGACTAAAAGTAAATCAGTCTGATAACCTGAAGTGCAAACTCTGGATACAGAGATCGTATATATTCAGTTCAAAAGGACACCGTCTAACCAGGACTTATCTCAAAATATCATTTATTAAGCAGAATTATGGATAATGAGTGATGTATCATGAATAATAAGACAGAAGATGGGAGGTGATATGACAGAACACACAGGAAACTTATGGCAACACAATGGTAAATAAATTGGCGATAGTGAGAGGCAGTCTAAAAGGAATAATGGGGACGCGAATGCAGAGTTAAGGGAATAAACGATTAATGGAGAGAATTTGGACGAATTGACCGTCTCTTAACCTCACGGACCAACTCTTATTCAAACCCGCTTAGCGTGCCTACTTGATTGCTGGCGTCCCGTTGTGCTCTGCTCCAAACTGACTCGAAGACGTTCCAGATGTTCGTCTGTGGCTCGATCTGCTTGGTGGTCCGGTGGAAGGCCCAGGCACCAAGGTGAAGAGCTGATGTTGAGCGGGGGCGTCTCTGGAACTGGTTCTGCGGTGTCGGTTACAGATGAGGGACGGCTCCGGATGGTTGTGAACCGGACCAAGGATCAACAGCTGGCCGCAGGGTTTGGTTCGGTTGAGTCCGTGACGGATTATTTTAGACTGATAGTACAAATTGAGAGTCTCTTCGATGGCCGGTCGAAGAAGGCTACAAAATTAGTATTACTTGCCTAAATTTACTGATGTTAAAACAAAACGTTTGGCTAAATAGAAAGTTAACTTGAAAGCTTACGTCTTCTGAAGATAACTTACGCTACTCGGAATGGCTTTGAGTAGCTCAAAGACGAAAAACTTAAAGAGCAAAACGACTGTGCAAAACTTAAGACAAAGAAGTAAGAAAAAGAACTCAGCTGAGAGTAACTAGACGTACAAAGAAGAAAACAAAAACAGAACTGAATTGAACTGGACTACACGCAGTTTTTAAAGGTCGCTCCGGGGCGTGTCAATAGGGCAGGCCATCGAATCACGTGAGACGGTTTGTGACGCACGGTGTAATCTCGCCTCATGGAGCTGAACTAATCAATGATTCATAGGAGGGGCTCATCTGCTTCTCACTATGGTCAATCACATATAATTTCAATGACAAATTTTCAATGACATTTCAACATTGTTCACAGCATGCATTAGACACTTCCTATGGTTGGGTGACAACATTAAATGATAATCATGGTACAGTTTTATCCCAACAGGTATAATAACTCAATGAATAACCAATACAAAAATAAAGATAAAGGAATAAAGAGAGGCAGACTATATTTGCCAAAAATGATTATCACGATTACGGTTACTTATCGATAAATGTGCCAAGTCAAGCATATTCAATCTGATGGTTAGGAGACTCTGGATGGCAGTCTGGTTTTGTGGTGACAATTCAGACAAACTTTTATAAAACCGTTAAAATCACAACTTGGTCATACTTCAGGTCAGAGATACTGGAAAAACATCAATATTATGCGTACAATGAGTCCTGTAAGTTGAAAACATGAAAAGTTAAGTTTAACATAAAAGTCTGGTTATCCTGGAGTATTGAGAAAAAGCACACAAACATGAGTCACTAGTTGCTTCAATGGATGTCCGGTTTACGACCCATCAGCATTTGCTGATGTTTGTGGATTCCTCTGAGGCCTGCCATTTGTCTCTTCAGGCAGCTTTGTTGTATGGAGTCCTCGGGCTATTGGGGGAGTAATTAGCATTGAGTGGGACATCCTATGGAGAAGATAGGCGTTGACCTTTTGGCTCTCTTTCTTCAATGTGTTAGCAAAGTAGTTTACTGAGCCAGACATCCTGTCTCTCTTCGAAATCAGATTGCATTATAGGTAAACCAGATGGTCTATAATTCAATCAGTTGGCGGGTTTACACCTCCATTTCCCTTGAGTATCACCAGAAAAGGAGGGAAAGAAAGGGGTCATTTGGAGGCCGGTTCTGCTACACTTAAAATTAAATAAATAATAAACACAATTCGATTTATGTCCTCCTGTCGAGCAACTGTGCCACACTTGCTGTCCAATAGGTGGCGGTATGCTGCATATGCATTAGTTTGTCCACTGCCAAAAGAACCAGAAGAACACAACAACGCAGAAGAACATTTTGGAAATATTCGGAAAAGACGACATTTCCATTATGGCAACTCTGACCAAACGTCAGAAACTCCAGGACGAGGAAGAGATTGACAACGTGGTCAGTGCTTATATTTACAGCGTCAGTCCCATCAAAATTTCGGCTAAAAACACTAAGTATTTTCTTTGCACACTACAAAACGCACGCGACGAATACCACAAAGGAGTCGTCTTCGCACCTGAAAAACACGAAAACTTTCAACAAGCGGCTGTCCACAAGACTGCGATGAAGCTCACAAATGTAAAGAAAAATTTAAGTAAGTTTACATCAACTTTTTTTTACAATTACACATAAACTTGAAAAGTACGGTTATCACATTGAACAGACATAAAATAATGTACATTGCATTCTGTAACATACAACCACTGTTTGTTCATGTGGGATTACGTTTACATCAACACAAGAAACCCAATGACTGACAGAAACCTGCTTATGCTACTGAGCGCCGTTTACTGATAATGCCATTTGTTGCACTCCTCAATGATCTGGTTTCTCCCCACCACCATCTCCATTACCCTAACGACTGCTCAGCGTCAGCCTGCAAGTAGCTACAGCTGCTTAAACTGCAGAGACAAAATGGAGGAGGCCAGTGGGAGAGAAACCCAACGGTTGCAGAGTGCATGCACACGAGATTTTCAGTAATCAACATACAATAACATGCCCCGGTTTCTCTCAGGAATCACATAACTTGTGTGCATGTAATCGTACCAGAACACAGAAATAACAAGAAATATTGTCCAAAAATCTAAAGTTTTATGATGACATTTTCCATCCATGTGAAACTCCATATGCTCATTTCATTATTCTTTCACAGTCATAAATTAAACAAACAGGTGGCTATAAACAATGCCAATGCAACAACTCAGTCTTATTCATACGCAAGACTTTATACTGCTACATTTCAATACGACTTCATTTACATTAACATACATAGCACACTTTAATTCACAACAGCTAATTACCATTGTGGGAATATTTTCGTATACTATTCCTGTGATACTTCATAAACTTTTACAAAATATTGCCCTACATTCTGCCCAATTTGTGGTAATATGAAGCAGCACCTCCCAACTGTACTCATTAATAAGGAATGACCTGTTACTGACAATTAATTTTGCTTAAGACATAGGACATGACATTATTTGGATATCCTGGAAATTTTGAAAATACATTCAACTGTGCCACTATAAAAATGGAAACTACATAAACCAATATTTCTATTGTTTTACAGTCACATCGTCACATGCTCAACTTTAAAAACTTATTTCACAACAATCTTTAACTTATTTGCATAGCTTCACATGTTTCACAATAACTGACTGGAACAACTCTAAGCGCAGCAACTGCTGACTGCAGCAGAACAAGCATTGCTGTAAACATAATGAGCACATTCAACCCTATGACAAGAGTAACACTATCCTCATGATAAAACACTGTCAATAATTACACATATTCCACATATGACTGTAAATTCTGTTTGTCTTTTTGTTGAGACCATTTGGAACAACACAATACATATCCATGCACCCCCAGTACCCTCACACAGTTTACATACATACTGTCCTGTACACCACAATAAACTATTTGCACTTATTGCAGTACTATATTGTATAGAATTTAATTATATCCTTAGCGCCACACAACTTACAACAGACAAATACTGTTAAGCAACCACATAGAGCTGCTGCCCACAGACCTTTTTATTTACATTGTCATTTGTTTCTGTTGCAGATTGGTGAAATTCATGTGAAAATCCTCAAACAGAGCACAAACACAGAAATGGTACCAGTGTATGGCACAAAGATGGAAGTCCGTACAGCATATGTTGCGGACTCCACAAACAAAATGAAGATGCTGTTGTATGACAACCACATCAACAACATCATCACTGGACACTCATACAAAATCACAAATTTGTCAACCAGAAAAGCAACTTCACTGTACCTCACGAGTACAAGAAGCACGACCATCACAACTATCAGCAATGTCAACGTGCCTACAACTGTGTCTGATCTCCCTGAAGACCACAAACCCGTCTGTCTGCAGACCATTCAAGGGGAAATCACACGCGTCAAGCTCAATAACAGAAGACAGTGTGTAACTATCCCACTTTGTTTTGCTCTTGCTGTCTCTCGCTTTGTCTACCAGAGGACAGCTTGCATTGTTTATATGTTGATGTTGAGTATGCTTTTCAGCGTGATTTCCTCATTTGTAAATTTAATGATCTTGATTGCAAAAATAAAGGTATTTGACAGAGGCTTTTGAGAGCTAACGGAAAAAGTTGATAAAAGTTTAAAGGCAAGGTGAAAGGGAAATTAATATTTCAAAGGCTGTACATTTTCTAGCTACCCCTGAGGAGGCACAAGGTTAGTGTGTTAAGGTTTTTACTCAACAATATATGTCGATTTATATAGGAGATATGTTAACTCTGTTGACCGCTTGTTTAGTAAATTGGCAGCTTATTGCGTGGTATAACGCTGTGTTGTCAGAGAAAGTGCTGTGTTGTATTGCCATCTATTACAGATGCAAGCAGAAAATTTATTGCTTTGCTTTTGTTTATTTGACAGTTCTCACGTTGGTTTAAAGAAGGTGTGTGACAACAATAAACGTTAAACCATCAGTCGGGTCTTTCACCATCTCTCGGCGGGTATGCTACACAGTGCAAGCACTGCAACAGCAACCAACTGTCTTTCAATGCTGCAGCCAAACACCACAGATGTGAGCGGTGCCACTTCATGCAAAAAACCATTGCATATTCACAAACTGTGTCTGGCACATTGGTTGTGCAATCTGAGGGTGCAGAGGAAACCCATGTCACTCTGCCACCATCTGTTCTCGAAACATACTTAAAACCAATGGATAAAGAGCAGTTCAAAGACGCAGAAGATGTGGAGTGTCACTTCATTGACAATGGACCCTTTGAACTCATGCTTACTCCATCAAACATAGCAACCACATTACACCAACCCATACACAGGCATGGCATCAAACGAACCCAAGGATGTTACAGCAGGTAACCGCACCACCTCTGAACCTCTTCCCACAACTTCACAGTCATGTGTGCAACAACACTCACCAGACACGGCTGAAATGTTCGAAAAAGAACTTGCTGTCCTTTCTGACGACACGGATTAAGAAAAATGTGGACAATAGTTCCCTGTTGGCAGCAACACTTTGGACTTCATTTTGCGTGTTACTTTTACTTCCAACCCACCATGCTGCCTTTTCTCAAAATTGTTCTGATTTCTGTGTTTCCACTGTAAAAAGTCTTGACCTGTTGTTAGAATTGCTCTTTGGAACACTTTACAATGACACATTATTTACTTAATACATAAGTGTAACCAAGTGGCTTACGTGGTAAGCTTATAAACAGAAATTTCTGATTCACTCTGCTATGTTGTTAATTGTCATGCAGCATAATACTTAGCTCTTTATCTTTACTCTTGTGATATGCATATACATAGAAGACAAAAATACACGTTCCACTGGACAAGTGGCAGCTGTTTACACTGAATATGATGCATTCAATTACCACAGTATTTTTAACACTGCAGTTGAGAGCGACCGCCTGTCACGTGACCCGCGCTCTCGCTTCAGCTCTGTTCGCCAAATGTCTTTCATGTCTTTGTGGTTTCAATCATGTTTCTGCGTGAAAGTATGACGACGTAAAGTTCTAATATGTAGTCTGTAATCTCTGCAGAGGAATTGCGCTGCTCTGTGGCCGAGTGGATAAGACGCTCATCTGAGAAGTAAAGGACGCCGCTTCGAGACTTGGAGGAAACACTTTGCTTTTTTGATTTTCCCCGTGGGAATGAATAAAGTATCTATCCAGTCATCGACAGACGAATGACGACGTAACGTTTTTACTTCATATTTGCAGAGCTGCCAACTCTCACGCATTGGCCCTGAGACTCACGCATTTGATTGGCTTCACACGCTCTCACGCCACACCTCCGATTTCTCACGCTGAAATGCACATCAAGAGCCTTTTTATATGTTTAAGGTTAAAAACAGTTAAACAGCTGAGTTTATCTGTGATCTATCTGTTGAGCCTGAGAGAAGCCACTCATGATCGATTAGTTATGCTTGCAGAGACTGGGGGCCTTTATAATCCAAATTACTTTGTTTTATAAACTACAAGCCTGTCATTCTCTGACTTTTCCTAAATATGTATTTTGTAGGTTTTTTTGAAGCTTAGAAGCTGCTTAAATAAAGCACAAAAGATTTCTGAGCATGTACCTCTGACCGCCACAGCCGTCAGACCGCAGTTGAAAGATGATACATTTTGCAGGGTTGTTTTCAATGGCTATGATTTTTTTTCCCACATGAAAATTAAATCTTAAGACTAATATAGCACATGCTATGATATGGTGATGATATAGTAGAATAAATGTTACATATTATCTATTATTATAGTGTGTATTTTAGCAAATTATTCTTTTTAATGGG
The DNA here is from genome assembly GCF_039877785.1 of Chaetodon trifascialis. Taxonomy (NCBI): domain Eukaryota; kingdom Metazoa; phylum Chordata; class Actinopteri; order Chaetodontiformes; family Chaetodontidae; genus Chaetodon; species Chaetodon trifascialis. Next base: position 1,129,079 of record NW_027255838.1, on the reverse strand, counting down.
GGATGTGAAGCAGCGGTAAACAATTAAGATAAAATGAACAAGTAAAAAAGCCTACTACTAAATTGACATTAGACATTGAAAAGTTTGTGATCCTGCTCTAGGCTGTGATATTTTGTTGATTTATCATAATTTCTGGTATGAAAAAATGCAGTCTTGGTGTGCTGAGCACAAACAATGGAATTACGTATAATGGTCTGGCTGACGCGCGGCGCTTGGAGGGGGTGCTATAAAGCTGGCAGTCCTAGTGTTAATGTGCATGTTTTGTTTTACTATTGTAGATGTTTAAGGTTGAGATAATTTTAATTATTTTATATACTGTTGTGTAGGCTAATCTGTAAGATCATATTATTGTATCGTTTGATTAAACATGCACAAAATGAGCTATGCTGTGTCTTATGTCGTCCCATCATGTATGCGGCAAAATTTTGGTTGGCTCAACCAAATCTCACTCCAAGGTTTTTTGAAAAGTTGGCAACCCTACCTATAATTGAGCTTGAACAGCCAATTGTGTGGAGAGATTGCTGCCCCATACAAAATAAAACAAATATAGAACAGAAATATGTCAGCTAAGACGCGACATTAATGATCCGTTAATGTCAGGAAGCACCCAACAAGCCATAGCTTCGATGAGCCACAGACGAACGGAGTTCGATTCACCTGATCTAATAAGCAATTGATGAAGCACTGAAAAAACACTTTAAAAACCTTCTCATGGTCATTTTTTAAGCCGAATTACTCAACAGAGCCTACTGATTACTTTCCCAGATCGAAAACACGCGGACCGACGCAGATTTTGGAGAAAAAGCGAGATGACTTTAAATTAGTGGATTTTTGACTGGGGTTCGGCGAGCCCCGCAGCGTCCCGTCGGAGTCCTCACTTCGGGACGAAAGCGACTGCCACACTGTCAAAAACAGTTATATTTCTCCGTAGATTTTACAAATAGATCATAAACTATCACTGAGTTTTAGGCGTGTTATTCAAATGTGTACTTTTTCCATAATGAGTCTTACCTGGACACAGTTTCATGCAAACGATGTCCTCGTGCGCCTGAGGTGAACGGCAGAGTCCCGTGATCTTGCTGGGCAGGTGGAGGTCTGCTATCCTGCACGTTCACATACAAGCAGATTGACTGTCTGTGTACATGTATGAAAGAAGATTCACCGACCGGTATCGAGGAACACTTTGAAGTCAAATTTCAGGTTTCTGCGGACGTGTTTTTTTTTTTTTACAAGCCGTTTTCTCGATATAACGAGATATTATCTCGTTATAATAAGATATTATCTCGTTATCTCGAGAAAGCACACTTCGTTTTTTGTTTTGTTTTTTTAAACTTTATCGAATGAACGTCAGAAGAAGAAGTGGCGGTGGATGCTAAGGCTAAGGAAAATTGTGGTGGTGGGATCTACGCAGGACCCCGGTCGTGTGTCTTTTTTTTTTTTTTTTTTTAAATTAATTAAAATCTTTTCATTACAAAAGCAGTTATTATAATGTACATTGGTACAAACAATTGGACATCAGCCAGGAGGTAGGCTATTAGATAAATACAGAAAATAAAGAGCACAAGTGGTTTGTTTTCATAGCTTTCTTATTGTTAGAGTCACAAATACTTTCCACGTACTGTTCTGTTTCCTTTTGCAATGCAATAAAACAGGGGGTTGAGGGACTAAATTTGGCTTTGTGTATGTGATATTTACCAATATTATTATTAAGTTTGTGACATACAGTTCTTTTTGTTTTTTACTTTTAACATCATGAACCCCAAAAAGTATATTGTTCCATTCCAAAAGGAAGTCTGAGTCAGTCTTCAGTGTGATGTAATGCAGTACTTCTGTCCAGCAGGTGGCAGTATAATGACAGTTCCAGAACAGGTGCAACATAGTTTCAGGCTCAGATCCACACAAAGAACAGTTCACACATACATTCCTCCCAAATCTCAGCAAATAGTGTTTGGCAGGATAGTATTTATGGATTCATTTGTAAGACACTTCTCTAACTTTGTTTGTCATCAAATATTTGTATGGAAGATTCCATTTTTGGATCCAGTTCAATCCATTAACAATATTAGAGCAGTACTGAACAACATATGGGGTAGTAGTAACATCAGTTTGAAACAATGATCTGATGAGACCATTTTTTTCCTTAGTTTTGACAGAGAAACACATCCCCACTGATGTTAATGTAGGGTCTAAAGGAGGACAAACTGGTTTTCCAGAACCTCTTAATAGCATCAGGATACCAGAAGGAATGGCATCCATTACAATTGCAAAGTCTTTGGGGGTAACAGGAATACCATATGTTTGAAAGAATTCTGTGTAATTCAGCAGATTTCCATTATCATTGAGTAGCTGGGGAACTAAAACTATGTTATTATTAAAGCAGCAATTAAAAAATAAAGAGTTGTTTTTATATTTGATATGTTGATTATTCCAAATGAAGCATCTGTGAGGCGAGAAGTTGTGTTTATAGATTAAGGACCATGCCAACAGCATTTGCTTGTGAAAGTTTGATAGAGTTATGGGAAGTTTTTCTATTTTAGAATTACATAATAGGACATATTCATATTCAAATGAGTGCAGGATCACCTGTCTAGTTGGGCTGTGTGAGACACAGCCGTTGAATGCAGCATTGAAAGTTTTTGAAAAATAATATTCATATATTTCATAAAAAATGATATATTTTGGCTCAATAACTCCGAGGTCATGTGATGTGTTGACTCCAAATCAGTGCTGGATCACTTGAACAGACTGGCTCAGACACAACTCTTTAAAAAAGCTTTTAATGGTCTCCAAAATTAGATAACACAGTTATTACAAACTGAGATTTTACCTCAATACCCTGGAAGTTATATGACTTGATGACTCCAAATCAATGCTGAATCATTGACAGACACGCTGCTTGAGACACACCTCGCATAAAACCCCAAATTGTGTCAACATTTTGTCGTACAATATTTTATTTTGAAAACCGGAAGTCGGTCCATTTTATCGTTGTAGCAGAAAGCCTCGGCATTAGCTCCGGAGCTACCTTGATAGTAGCGCTCGCTGAAGACGGGGAAGTTACGGTAAAGGCTGCAATACGAGCAAAAGACGGCTGACTTGACCGCGGTCAGTAGGTGGCGGTAATGCACCTTAACGTTGGTTGCCACCCGCCATAAAACCAAGGAATTAACACACAGCTTTAGGGGGGTCCTGCCTCAAGGCCGTGTGCAGCTGTAAGATGCGTTTAGGACTAAGGAGTTCACCTCCGTGTTCATTTACGTTAATGATCAGCGGCTGTAAACAGATGTGAAGTGCAGTTTAAATAAACATTTCTATTGCTTTACCCAACATCTAATATGTTTTTACTCGGAATCAGAAACAGCTTTTAGAAGACTGGTTCTGTAGGCAGTGAACATACCATTTTGTTACTGTTTTACATGGAATCCCTAAAAAAGCAAAACAGAGAAGAAGATTAAAAACATGTTCTTAATTAAAATATAATCTCAATAATTTTTGTCTTGAGTGCATAAATGGTGGTGATAAATATAAACGGCATTATACAGTGTGTGCAGGCTAAATAATGTATGAACCCCCTTCTTCCCCTTCACAATAATGCACTACATTTTCACAATCAGTTAAGTAATTTCACTTAAATATGAAATAATTAAGATCAGTGTAAAATGTATGTGTTTATGCTTAAACAGCACCATTAGAAAGTGCCAGAAAAGTGCTTTGATGCCAAAACTTTTCTCCAAACTTTTCTCTTCTCTTTGGCTTTTGAGACTAAATTTGCAGCTTTTAGTCTGCCATTGGTCTCCATTTTGTTATTACTAAGTTTGAACACTGAAGATATGATAAGATTTCGCTTGATTGATCCTTCACAGGGGTAATTCAGGACAAGGCTAAGGAACAAAAAAGAATTAGCACAAAGGCAAGAAATATTCTGACAATAAATTCTCTAAAATAGAAAAAAAAATGCAATGTACAACTTGAAGAGACATGAAATCCTGTCGAATTCATCGCAGGGGACAATATTTAAGCCGTTGTCTTAGAGATTCATATTATTTTTCTCATCTGTCTGAGTTAAGTGAAAGTAATATTTTCCATTTCATGGCATTCATATTTGCATATTCTTTCACTATGATATGATCATCAGCAATTTAAGCATTTACTATTTGTATTTCAAGTTCTTTAGTGTCTATATAAAAGAAAGATATCATATTTGTGAAATATTCTTTTAGAGTGAAACACATCTATGTTGGTAAATGCTAACTATCATTTTTGTGTTTTGTATTAGAAAACCATCCAAGCAGCTGAAGGAAATGAAAAAAGAAAAAGCCTCATGCAAATCTTGGAAGAAAAAAAGGGCAATGAAAAAAACTTCTCCACTGTTTGCAAAAGAAAAAAAGAGGAAGAGGGAGAAACACCGCCAGACAGCTTCTCTGACAGTGATGAAGATGGAGGAGTTGTACCGCAAAAGATATGTGACGAACTGAGACGAAAGTACCACCAAATGCAAAGAAAGATGCAGGATCTCAAACAAGATCTGGACAAAGAAAAGTAAGAAGGAATGAAAAAAGTACACTAAGAAACATGAATGTATTTATAGCACTGAAATAAGTAAGGCATGATGTCAGAGGGCAGGTCATTACTGTGAAAAGAAGCCCGACAGGGTGATCCTGTTCTTGCATCAGCCTGAAGAGGTTCTTTCCACAATAACTACCAGCTCGCTCAACATTATCTGGCTTATTACATGGCCATTTACCAGAGAAATCAATAATGTGACACAAATGTTGATTTAAATATTTGGATTTAAAAATTATTTTACGTCTTCCGCTAAATGACGTCTGTTCGATCCTACAGCTGGACCTACTAGCATAGCAATGTCGTGTTAGCGTTAGCTGTTTTCTGTTTTGGATCTGGGCTGTGGTTAGGAAACAGTGCCGAAGTTTCTGCTTCACTTCACCAGCTGTAGTCAAACAGGACATGGGAGACTCTACCTTGGCCTTGAGAAGCTGTGGTCTTCATTTACCAACAACTTAAGTCGGTACAATTCAACAAAACAACGACTGATCTGCTAAATTAACTGCTAACTGCCTGCTCTCTTCTAGTCGCTACGCATGCACACACAAAACTCACTGGTCCGTCACCTTCGTTAACCATGCGCTCTTGAAGGAGCCACGCTGCCATTGCAGCAATCGGCTACAGGCTCTGTCCTCAAAGAATAAACTCCCAAATCCTGATATTCCTGAAACTGTGACATTGATTAATTCATTGAAAACATGCCATCCTTTGTTTGTCACTTAGTCATTTCACAAAGCACAGTGAACGGATGAGAGACACACAGACACCGGACCTCTTCGTGAATTGATAGAACAGGATGTGAACCTCCAGAGCCTGTGGATGAGCCGGGTCCAAACAGCGTCCTTAACAACTGTCTGTTGTTCATAGCAACGGTCTGTCATTCAGAAATAAGAGACTTTAGAATGCCATGATTGACCAATCACCGTCGAGTATTAAACAAAACCATGTAATGATATAAAATATTTCATCATAGACACATTTCAAGGTGTACTGTGTAAGATGCAGTGACATCTAGTGGTGAGTAAATACATTTTTTCTTAACAAACCCCGATATGGCCACTAAATATGTGGAAAAATCCAAAAGCCTTGACCCACATGTTTTATGTTATTTACCCACAATACATGCATTTATCGTAGATCAGTGTATTTTGATATTTTTACTGTTGCACTTTCTAGCACCTTCCCCCTCCTCTCTCTGCTGGCTTCCTTTTTTACTGCAGAGTGGAGTCCACTTTACACACACAAAGTGAAGCAGAGATACTGCTACTTACACAGCTTGATGACACGGTGTGTTGCAATTTGATGCTCGTGTTTCTTTGGGAAAGTAAAATATTAGGGTTGTGAATTGCCATTTACTGTACTATGAAGATATGAGTCCACTGTCTAAAGTCTTTCAAGTCATTGGTTTGTGACTGCTTACTCCTAATTTGGCATGTCTGCACTGTATGTATGGATGGCATGTATTAGTCCATGGCAACACTGAAATCCATTTTGTCAGGTTATTAAAATTACAAACCTACATACATACGCAGTAACATAACAGTGACTTGAAATATTAAGTAAATCATTAATGATTACCAAAAGGACAGGAGAGAGGAGACAAAAGTAGAGGAGTGAAGGACAGGAGTGAGGAATTGGTTCTGTGCGTGCGGCTCTCATTTGCACAAATATTCTGGTCTCAATTTTTGACAGTGAGATGGTGTCATACTTTGTGTTACTTTTTTGTTTGTTCGAAAAGTGCTCTACAAAGAAAGCGAATGATCTTCAGTTGATGTTCGTCCTTGTTTAGGCTCCCTGGTGATATACTGTGGTGGGTCACACTCCGACTGCATCACTTGAAATTAATGCAAGGCAGCAAAGTCACAGCACAAAGCTGCTGCAGACACAGTGATATTTCACTGACAATGTGAGGAGAGTGCTAAGGAGGGTCGACCAGCAGGATGGATGGCAAACAATTAGTTATCAAAGTGAAATGTAAAAAGCACCTAACAAGTTACTTCACAGTATTTCAGATGCTGATAGAGAACTTGAAAAATTGATTGACAGAGGAGTTTGTTTGCTCTCGTGTGGTCTGTAGCTCTTAACTTACTTCTTAATCCATTACTTTCACAGATGGAATGGAAATAATAAAAATTGATCCGCTGTTAAAAGTGCTGAAAATGACCATTGTTTTGCTCTAAAAACACGTTTCTGAGGATCAATAGCAGTTAATAGCGGTCGGTATTCAAGCTACTTCATACATTGTATTTACTGTGACTAGGAAATATTTCCTGTGACTCTTTCAATTCACATGTAACCAGTTGAATGCTTTTAAAATGAAGCTGCAGCTGTGGGAAATTCTCAGTTAGCATTAGCAGTAACTTAACTCTGTGCTGCTGATAGTCAGTGTTGTTTTTCATGTAGAAAGCTGGTGCACTGGGCTGACCAGCTGGTGGGTAACCTTAATGTTTTATCCACCACACCCAAAATTTACCCACATTTGCACTTGTCAGGTGTTAATTTTAGTCCCTGGCTACACACACATACAGAGCAGCTAAATGTTAGGCACATTGGTGTGACCAAGGAAAATGTTTAGTCGCACCCTGGAGCCCTGGCATCAGTATGGCACGAATTAGGAATGAGACATAAATCTCAATTTAACTATTAACCTTCTCAAAAAGCCCTCAGTTACAAAAAAATATGTAATCCCTTGAAGCTTTGGACACTAATTTGTTGCATTCACAGATATTTTCAGTGAGACAGGAAATGGGGTGTGTTAAAGAGGTCAGCAATTAATTAAGTGTGACGCATAATCACAACAAAAAGAAAGGGGAGGAGAGAGAGAATCACAATATGGAAACTGTATTTTATCATGAAGCCTGATGTTCAGCTAAAATTCAGCGTTTTATCAGTCAGGTGTATGAATCTTCATGAGAGTGTGAGCAGTGACAGGCAGATCTGTGCTGTGAGTTTCTCTGAAAGGTTTGCATCCTCACTACGCTGCATTATTATACTGTACATCACGGGCTGTTATACCAGGCATTATTGCACATTTTTGGTGATCCACCTGGCATAAAGAGTCTCAACCTAGTGCTAAATGGACAATTTGTGGTCAAGTTTCATTGTGCTATATTTGCAGATAAATGTGTTGGGCTGGGAATCCAAATGAACAGGAAGGCCCACATGACTAAGAATTTGTCATAGACAGCTTTTTAAGTTTCTGCAAACTCATCAACTCACAGAATTGAGTGATTTTATATTTGGGGTCTTTCTCTCCTCTTCATCTATTTCTCTCTCTCTGCATCTCCTTAATGTATGATGTTGGGGTTCATGTTTGCTGTCTCCCATAGTGCAAACAATTGGAAAATGTTGTTATAAATAGAAAATTAAAGTTAGTTTGGTAATTCAAATTAATAGGAAACCATTTACAATAATGTCATGACCCCACAGCACCCCCAACTGTAACTGAATTTCTGCCTCCCATGATATTTTGCTGAAAAATAATGTGTAAATACCACTTTTTCAGATCCATATTGGAAATGAGGTTTGGCTGCGAGAGGAAGTTTGGAAGAAGATCCAGGCAACAAAAAAAGAGTTAGCAGTGGCCATCTGGGGGAGCAGTGAACTAAAACGATGGCAAAGCCTCCCTTGACACCAGACAGGCTGGGAACCCTCAAAGGTATGCGGTACAGCTCCATATACCAAATGTCTTTTTAAAGGAGCTAGATACAAAATTCAGCCTTATTAACCCTTGTGCATCCCTAGGGGTATTTTTTACCCCTTTGGACTTTTTCTTGTGGATAACTTTGGCTGTGTTGATGCATTTGGCATAAATTTTGCTTCAGGTGTGTATTTTGGGGTGTATTTTGATATTTTAGGAAAGAAAATGTTTTCAAGTCTTTAATACACTGATTACATAAAATAGTCACACTTGTGTCCCTAAGGGTATTTTTTACCACATTGACTGCCATTAAAAACACCTTTTTTTTTAATATTTTCTTATATTGTGTAAATTCAAAAAATCTAAACTTTTTTCCATTTATTTACAAAAGGACCCTTCCAAAATGTATATTTTTTTGTTTTCCAGAGATTTGCATAATTTTTCCATTAACCCCATCAGTGCCATAGAAAGCCTGTGGATTGTCTGCTACCACCTAGGGGGTTAGTATAGTACTGCAACCCAGCTGATTTTTTTTTTCCATTTTTTTTTTTTTTTTTTTTTTCTGAATTTAGTTGAGGGGATTCCTGTTACTTAGCCTGAATACAAATATTTACAAATTTTTGTCCTTTACTGTGTATAGGACATGATACAAAACTTGACTCTAAATGGTGATAGAGAAAATCAGCCTATGTAAATCTATGAAAAACGTATTTTTTTCAGCTTATCGCCATTACAGCAAAATATCTTTTTTTTTTCTTTATCAATGCTTTTAACCCGATGCCAGGACCTAAGAATTTCAGTTTTTACAAAATTTTAGCTGATTTTTTTTTTTAAATTATGTCTGCCCCTGCAGGAGTAAATGCACCATATGAAATTCAGAGAAATAATATGTATTTTTACCATTGTCAAGTTTTGCAAGCTGGTTTTGCAAAAAAAAAAAATTAAAAGTTGGCTATTTTGCATCAAATTAAAGCCTAAGGACTGTGTCTATGTGGGGAATAAGAAATAAGTGTGGGTTTGTTTGCAAAACTGCAGCTACAGAGGTCATTTGTGGGGCAACTACTGTAGGCTATATGGATCAAAAGAGCCACCTGCTGCACACTGCACAAAATGTCTCTGAGGCCCTCAGCCTCATTCAACTGGAGGATGAGGGAGACCGCTCCGAAGTGAAATAAAAATCAAGCTCTAATCACAAAAACTGGCATTTAAGGGGTTAAAATTTTGAAACTGAATGAATATTTGATATGTATGGTGAGAGCTGAAGTTACTGATAGTGTTCATAAAAATACCCTGGGGACATAAGTGTTGCACTTTTTTAAGGGATGCACAAGGGTTAAATTACAGGAAAAGCTTATTTTGCTCTGTAAAGAACTAGTGGAGTATTGACATCTAGCATGGAGAGTGACATCACATGCCATCTGTGTGTTGTTACGGAGCTTTTCAGTTTCTTCGTTTTGGTAGCCGAGACGGCCCCACGTTCATGTTAGTTTGTGTGAACCCCCTACCTTCAAAACGGTTGGCCCCACCTCCTTTGTAAAATTCCACTGCAAGTGAGGGGCAGCTGAGTACATTTTTATATTTAACCCAGACCCAGCTAACATGACAGACAGATGAGTGGCTCAGCTAGTGTCATAAGCTGTTCACTAATCACATTAATGTTGTTATATCGTGTTGTGACTGAGATTCTGACACACCACGCATCCTGGGAGGAGACACTGAGATGTTTTTGACTTGAAATTACATCACATTGTCATTTATTAGATGCAGCAACAGGCCCAGTCGCCAAGGTAGTTAAATGTCTCATCGAATTACTCATTTATTTAACATTGCATAGCTTTCAGTAACTGGTTCCAATATTGTTCCACCTGAGCCTAAAATTGCTCTCAAAGCAAACATGGCACCGCTCTTCAGCAGAGTTGCTAAAAATAGGGGGGTGAGGTAAGTGGAGCGCCCAGGGAAAGGGGAGGTGTGGCCAACACGCAGGTTTGTTTTGGTGTAAAACTAATATTGAATGGAGACCACCAGCAGTGAATAGATATTGTATAAAGTTCCTTTAAACCTTTTTAACACTGTAATAAACATTTAAGTCAGATTAACTTAATCTGACCTATCTCTATCCTAATCTCCTAATCTCTATCCCAGGCCAATTAATAATTCATTTTTCATTCTCTTTTGAAGACTGTTTCCGTCGCTGGTTGAGGGCCCAGGATCTGGAAAAGACGGAGGTGGAAAGGAGAGCGAAGCTGGTGGGCTACTTTATCTCTCAGAAAATTCAAGACTTAAACAAAAAGGACAAAAAAAACTTGGAAAAATGAAATAGACAATGTTTGTGATTGAAAGCTTTTGAAAGTTTTTGTAAAACTGGATTATTCATTTATTTAAATAAAGTTTTTCTGCTTCAGTTCACTTAATGTGTTATTTTATTTTGTTTATGTTTACAAATAGACTTTAAATAGCCTTCATTTAGGTACATTTTCATGACCAGTTCAACCAAGCGTCTGATTCAGTTAAGTGTTATAATGAAATTACCTCATAAATGTTGATATGTTATTGTTTGCAGTAAATATGAAACTGACACTCAACTTTCTCATTATTTAATGGGTTTTGTTAATACATACCTTTTTTTAGATATCTCGTGCTGTTTGAAACTGGCTGAAATTCACCATCATATATTTTATTCAGGAAACAAGGTAGTATACCACCTTAAACCAGTATAAAGCAGCTAAAACATCAACATAAGCTGGTCCCTCCAGCTTGACCAGCTAAAACCAGCTTAAGTGTGGCCAAAACACACCCTAGACCAGCTAGACCAGCAAGAGTAGGAGACCAGCTGGAATTTAGCTGGTCACCAGCTTGACCAGCTTTTATAGGGCCACGGGGCAATCGCCCGAGGCCTATTGCCCCCTGCAGCTATGAAAGGGGAGCCCTATTGTTATTTTGCGTGTTATAGGGATCGGCGTGCTATCGTCACCATGGCAACCGCTGGAGATTTCAATGGGTGTGTATTGCACGGAATGTTCGCGCTAGAGTGGAGGGGATTAACTGCCAGAGTGGAGAGACGTTCTGAAAAGTGTGTGAAATTTTCTCTTTCCACGCTCCTCCAACCCACAAATTTCACTCTACGCACGTGAAAATTTCGAGACTTGTAGTGCCGCTTGCGCTGATTGTCACGATGTGCCTGGCGAAGCAATAGGACTTACGGTTTTTGAGTTCTCAGCCTCTGAGCGAGGAGAGCGCCTCTGACCTGGCCCATAAGGTCCAATACAAATCAATAACAGGAGAGACAGAAGCCAGCCATTTTTTTTAACTCGCTCTAAAATCCGCTTTTTTGACCCCAGCGAAAAAAGAGTGTGTGTGTGTGTGTGTGTGTGTGTGTGTGTGTGTGTGTGTAGAGCAAAGCCTTGTAGCTCTGATGGTGAAGAAATTTTGGCAATAGGACTTTCAGTCTTCATGTGAGAAGCGTTTGTTCGAGGGGTGCGCAGAGGCTAAATTCAGATGTTTCTGTCTCTGCTCCTCATTGCCTCCAATACAATGCATGTGTGTCTGCACCTGTGTCTGAGTGGGTGACATCATTGATCAGGCCACCTCAAGTTTCCATGGCAACCTCCGAGCCTCAGTACTTCTCTCAGCACTCCTCTCCCACACACACATATGTAGCTTCAGCAGCAGCTATGCAGTGGCTTGACAATGAGCCACAGCCTAGCCTATTACTGGTGAGGTGTAAGTGTTAGTGAGGTAATGAATGATGTTGGCCTGTTAGCATTAGCCACAATGCTAACATGCTAATGCTAACATGAGGTCCTATGAACTTGTTGGTGCATAGAGGTTTGACTTTTGATGTCGGGTTGTTGTGCTAACATGCTAAAGTTAGCATGCTAATGCTAACATGCTAACTTAGGCTAAAATGATTCTTGAAGGCGTTCTGATGATGGTTCAGATGTTTTTAATGTGTTATTTGACATGCTAATGTTAGCATGCTAATGCTAACATGCTAACCTTGGCTAAAATGATTGTTCAAGGCATTCTGATTATGGTTCAGATGTTTTAACGTGTTATTTGACATGCTAATGTTATCTTAGCATTAGCTGTTGGCATTGTCCGGCGGTAGCCCCCGTGGCCCTTTCAAAATTTCCCAGGGGGAAATTGTCTAGTTATATACTCATATACTAATGTTTTTGAATTCTTTTCTTTCAGTGACATGTATGTGGCAGTGCAGGCATTGTGACGCTAGAGAGAGTAGTAGGTACAAATTACTTAAACATTATAAACTATATCATCACTATGGAAGAAGACAACATTTTCGGTGTATATATGTAAAGTGTCCTTGCACATTCAAGACATGGAGTGGACTCAATACTCATGTCTATAAAGCTCATTCATCTCAGGTTACACAGAAAACTTCCAATTCAGTAACTTTTAAATGCGAGTTATGTAAATGCAGTGACCTCTCCAATGAGAAAGATTTTTTTGTTCATATTGGAACAAAGTAACGAGACAGTTAGTTGTGTGTTTGTTGGTTGCCCTTTCAAGACAAATGTTTATAGTACATTTTATACACACAAAAACAGGAAGCATCATCCACACACACTGAAAGATCTCAAGGCCAGTGTAGTTACATTTGCTGACCCGTTGCAAGTGTCAGATATCTCTGATAATGTGAGGGCTGGCTGTTCTGCTGATGTATCATATGATGAAGATGAAACTGAGTCAGTGACAGATAGTGATGACGGTACTGTTGAAAATCTTCCAGAACTAACTGAGAAAAAATCAGCGGTAGTAGTAGTGTTTGTGTGAGAGTAAAGTGGTGTACATGTGAGATTTTGATATTGTGTGTGAAACCAAGTATGAATTATCTCTCAAAGGGCCTCTCATAGAAAAGAAGCGCAGTATGTCGTCGGTAAGAACAGCTCTCTGTATCCTCCTCAAGAAGGGCAGAGGTGAATCCACGCATCCCAACAGACAATAAAACAGCATAAAAAAGGAAAACAACAACATATGTGTCTACGTGATATCATACAAAAAGACTATGACAAATAATATTGCCTTGGCAAGGATGGCTCATGCTGGTGATAACAAATTTCTCCGAAAGAAGCACGTGTAAGCTGTTGGTTAGGGGGCACATTGAACTTTGCTCCATCAGGCCCGTGTGTGCAAAGAAAAGTATATCCATTGATTGACTTGTCTCCGTTGGAAATCAGATTTGTTGGAGTGAAGAATAAAAGCGGCCTCGACATTTGGAAAGACGTGAAAGGAGCGAGCCCTCACACCCCAGAGTGTACATAGCGAGGGCACATGTATAAAAAGCTTGTGCTCATCAGCCTTTGTGGCTTACGGCCATACCAGCCTGACAACGCCCGATCTCGTCCGATCTCGGAAGCTAAGCAGGGTCGGGCCTGGTTAGTACTTGGATGGGAGACCGCCTGGGAATACCAGGTGCTGTAAGCCTTTTCTGGTGCTGTAAGCCTTTTCTTCTCGACTTCGGTGCAATGGCCGTCCACACTGAGAAGAAAGTAGCACCACGGAACAGGGGGCTTGCAACACACAAGTGAAACCATGAGAGGCTGCTCCCGCAGAACAGGAGCAGAAAAGAAGCGCAGTATGTCGTCGGTAATAAGAGCTCTCTGTATCCTCCTCAAGAAGGGCAGAGGTGAATCCACGCATCCCAACAGACAATAAAACAGCATAAAAAAGGAAATCAACAACATATGTGTCTACGTGATATCATACAAAAAGACTATGACAAATAATATTGCCTTGGCAAGGATGGCTCATGCTGGTGATAACAAATTTCTCCGAAAGAAGCACGTGTAAGCTGTTGGTTAGGGGGCACATTGAACTTTGCTCCATCAGGCCCGTGTGTGCAAAGAAAAGTATATCCATTGATTGACTTGTCTCCGTTGGAAATCAGATTTGTTGGAGTGAAGAGTAAAAGCGGCCTCGACATTTGGAAAGACGTGAAAGGAGCGAGCCCTCACACCCCAGAGTGTACATAGCGAGGGAACATGTATAACCACCTGGCAGTTTGTGCTAGAATGGAAAGCTTATACTTGTTTGAAAGAAGAGAATCTAAGCTTTAAGATGAGGTATTACTCAAGTTAATCAGACCTTGCTAACCCATGGCACAGGTGAAATAATACGGACCTCATTTTAAAGCTTAGATTTGACCTTCTGACCCAGCTCTGAACGCGGCCTGAAATTGACCAAACTAAATATTCCACTACTAACTGGCAGTTTGTGCTAGAATGGAAAGCTTATACTTGTTTGAAAGAAGAGAATCTAAGCTTTAAGATGAGGTATTACTCAAGTTAATCAGACCTTGCTAACCCATGGCACAGGTGAAATAATGCAGACCTCATTTTAAAGCTTAGATTTGACCTTCTGACCCAGCTCTGAACGCGGCCTGAAATTGACCAAACTAAATATTTAATTGCCAACTGGCAGTTTGTGCTAGAATGGAAAGCTTACACTTGTTTGAAAGAAGAAAATCTAAGCTTTAAGATGAGGTATTACTCAAGTTAATCAGACCTTGCAAACCCATGACACAGGTGAAATAATACGGACTACATTTGACCTTCTGACCCAGCTCTGAACGCGGCCTGAAATTGACCAAACTAAATATTTAATTGCCATCTGTTAGTTTGTGCTAGAATGGAAAGCTTATACTTGTTTGAAAGAAGAGAATCTAAGCTTTAAAATGAGGTGTTACTCAAGTTAATCAGACCTTGCTAACCCATGACACAGGTGAAATAATAAGGACTACATTTGACCTTCTGACCCAGCTCTGAACACGGCCTGAAATTGCTAAACTAAATATTCCACTACTAACTGGCAGTTTGTGCTAGAATGGAAAGCTTATACTTGTTTGAAAGAAGAGAATCTAAGCTTTAAGATGAGGTATTACTCAAGTCAATCAGATCTTGCTAACCCATGGCACAGGTGAAATAATGCAGACCTCATTTTAAAGCTTAGATTTGACCTTCTGACCCAGCTCTGAACGCGGCCTGAAATTGACCAAACTAAATATTTAATTGCCAACTGGCAGTTTGTGCTAGAATGGAAAGCTTACACTTGTTTGAAAGAAGAAAATCTAAGCTTTAAGATGAGGTATTACTCAAGTTAATCAGACCTTGCAAACCCATGGCACAGGTGAAATAATACGGACCTCATTTTAAAGCTTAGATTTGACCTTCTGACCCAGCTCTGAACGCGGCCTGAAATTGACCAAACTAAATATTTAATTGCCAACTGGCAGTTTGTGGTAGAATGGAAAGCTTACACTTGTTTGAAAGAAGAAAATCTAAGCTTTAAGATGAGGTATTACTCAAGTTAATCAGACCTTGCTAACCCATGGCACAGGTGAAATAATACGGACTACATTTGACCTTCTGACCCAGCTCTGAACACGGCCTGAAATTGACCAAACTAAATATTCCACTACTAACTGGCAGTTTGTGCTAGAATGGAAAGCTTATACTTGTTTGAAAGAAGAGAATCTAAGCTTTAAGATGAGGTATTACTCAAGTCAATCAGACCTTGCTAACCCATGGCACAGGTGAAATAATACGGACTACATTTGACCTTCTGACCCAGCTCTGAACGCGGCCTGAAATTGACCAAACTAAATATTTAATTGCCACCTGGCAGTTTGTGCTAGAATGGAAAGCTTATACTTGTTTGAAAGAAGAAAATCTAAGCTTTAAGATGAGGTATTACTCAAGTCAATCAGATCTTGCTAACCCATGACACAGGTGAAATAATACAGACCTCATTTTAAAGCTTAGATTTGACCTTCTGACCCAGCTCTGAACGCGGCCTGAAATTGACCAAACTAAATATTCCACTACTAATTGGCAGTTTGTGCTAGAATGGAAAGCTTATACTTGTTTGAAAGAAGAAAATCTAAGCTTTAAGATGAGGTATTACTCAAGTTAATCAGACCTTGCTAACCCATGACACAGGTGAATTAATACGGACTACATTTGACCTTCTGACCCAGCTCTGAACGCTGCCTGAAATTGCCCAAACTAAATATTTAATTGCCACCTGGCAGTTTGTGCTAGAATGGAAAGCTTATACTTGTTTGAAAGAAGACAATCTAAGCTTTAAGATGAGGTATTACTCAAGTTAATCACACCTTGCTAACCCATGGCAGAGGTGAAATAATACGGACTACATTTAACCTTCTGACCCAGCTCTGAACGCGGCCTGAAATTGACCAAACTAATTATTCCACTACTAACTGGCAGTTTATGCTAGAATGGAAAGCTTATACTTGTTTGAAAGAAGAGAATCTAAGCTTTAAGATGAGCCATTACTCAAGTTAATCAGACCTTGCAAACCCATGGCACAGGTGAAATAAGACAGACCTCATTTTAAAGCTTACATTTGACCTTCTGACCCAGTTCTGAACGCGGCCTGAAATTGACCAAACTAAATATTTAATTACTAAGTGACAGTTTGTGCTAGAATGGAAAGCTTATACTTGTTTGAAAGAAGAAAATCTAAGCTTTAAAATGAGGTATTACTCAAGTCAATCAGATCTTGCTAACCCATGGCACAGGTGAAATAAGACAGACCTCATTTTAAAGCTTACATTTGACCTTCTGACCCAGTTCTGAACGCGGCCTGAAATTGACCAAACTAAATATTCCACTACTAACTGGCAGTTTGTGCTAGAATGGAAAGCTTATACTTGTTTGAAAGAAGACAATCTAAGCTTTAAGATGAGGTATTACTCAAGTTAATCAGACCTTGCTAACCCATGACACAGGTGAAATAATACGGACTACATTTGACCTTCTGACCCAGCTCTGAAAGGGGCCTGAAATTGACCAAACTAAATATTTAATTGCCAACTGGCAGTTTGTGCTAGAATAGAAAGCTTCCACTTGTTTGAAAGAAGAAAATCTAAGCTTTAAGATGAGGTATTGCTCAAGTTAATCAGACCTTGCTAACCCATGACACAGGTAAAATAATAAGGACTACATTTGACCTTCTGACCCAGCTCTGAACACGGCCTGAAATTGACCAATTGACCTTTGAGGCCCATTTATTGTTTACACTTACAAATCAAACCCCTTGCAATAATTTGTATCTATACAAAATAGCATCTCATTTCCAATATGAATCAAAACCCATGACTGAAACGCAATTACAATAGTTTGACCTATGTGGCATTTGGGTATGCAGCCGATTAGATTAGCTTAGCTTAGCTTAGCATAAAAACTGGAGATGGGTAAACAGCCAGCCTGAATCTTTCCAAACTTCTCCTCACTACTCACCAAGTTGTTGATTGGAGACCCAACACTGATCCGTGCTCGTCGTCTGCCACCATCAAAAAGTACACCATTCACCGTTGAAATGCTGAAACTAATAATAACTAAACTGGGTTTGTCTCTGCTTTTAAAGCCGGTGCGTGGAATGTTGTGACCTCACAACATTCCGAGTACCACATCTTCAAAGAGATCAAAGCCAAAGCAGCAGATTACAGAAAAAAAAAAGATTTCATGCTTAATTGATGATCGATCTTTTATAGATTTAGGCCTATTTTATTTAGGATATTTATTGTTGTTTTATCGTCAAATTGTTATGGAGAAATTCAAATTCAAGCTCAATTATAGGTAGGGTTGCCACCTGTCCCGTAAAATACAGAATCGTCCTTTGACAATTAAATGTTGCGTCTTAGACGCGATTTGTTCCGTGCTTCCTGACATTAATGGATCATTAATGTAGCGTCTTAGCCAGGGACGGACTGACCATCTGGCATAGCGGGCATTTTCCCGGTGGGCCGACATGCTAGTTGGGCCGATAGTCGGCCACTTTTTTAAATTTATTTGAAATATTGGTCTGACCAGCCCATAATACCAGACAGTCGATCAGCAGCCCGATTGACATTGGGTGTGTGTGTGTGTGTGTGTGTGTGTGTGTGTGTGTGTGTGTGTGTGTAGAGCAAAGCCTTGTAGCTCTGATGGTGAAGAAATTTCGGCAATAGGACTTTCGGTCTTCGCGTGAGAAGCATTTGTTCGAGGGGTGCGCAGAGGCTAAATTCAGACGTTTCTGTCTCTGCTCCTCATTGCCTCCAATACAATGCATGTGTGTCTGCACCTGTGTCTGAGTGGGTGACATCATTGATCAGGCCACCTCAAGTTTCCATGGCAACCTTTGAGCCTCAGTACTTCTCTGAACACTCCTCTCCCACATATGTAGCTTCAGCAGCAGCTATGCAGTGGCTTGACAATGAGCCACAGCCTAGCCTATTACTGGTGAGTTGTAAGTGTTAGTGAGGTAATGAGTGATGTTGGCCTGTTAGCATTAGCCACAATGCTAACATGCTAATGCTAACATGAGGTCCTATGAACTTGTTGGTGCATAGAGGTTTGACTTTTGATGTCGGGTTGTTGTGCTAACATGCTAATGCATGCTAATTTGACATGCTAATGTTAGCATGCTAATGCTAACATGCTAACCTCGGCTAAAATGATTGTTCAAGGCATTCTGATTATGGTTCAGATGTTTTTAACGTGTTATTTGACATGCTAATGTTAGCTTAGCATTAGCTGTTGGCATTGTCCGGCGGTAGCCCCCGTGGCCCTTTCAAAATTTCCCAGGGGGAAATTGTCTAGTTATATATCATATACTAATGTTTTTGAATTCTTTTCTTTCAGTGACATGTATGTGGCAGTGCAGGCATTGTGACGCTAGAGAGAGTAGTAGGTACAAATTACTTAAACATTATAAACTATATCATCATTATGGAAGAAGACAACATTTTCAGTGTATATATGTAAAGTGTCCTTGCACATTCAAGACATGGAGTGGACTCAATACTCATGTCTATAAAGCTCATTCATCTCAGGTTACACAGAAAACTTCCAATTCAGTAACTTTTAAATGCGAGTTATGTAAATGCAGTGACCTCTCCAATGAGAAAGATTTTATTGTTCATATTGGAACAAAGTAACGAGACAGTTAGTTGTGTGTTTGTTGGTTGCCCTTTCAAGACAAATGTTTATAGTACATTTTATACACACAAAAACAGGAAGCATCATCCACACACACTGAAAGATCTCAAGGCCAGTGTAGTTACATTTGCTGACCCGTTGCAAGTGTCAGATATCTCTGATAATGTGAGGGCTGGCTGTTCTGCTGATGTATCATATGATGAAGATGAAACTGAGTCAGTGACAGATAGTGATGACGGTACTGTTGAAAATCTTCCAGAACTAACTGAGAAAAAATCAGCGGTAATATTGTTGAAATTAGAGCATATATTTCATATTCCAGCAAAAGAAGTGGATGAGTTATTGGAGGAGTTGCATTTTTTGTTAAGTTCAGCTAGCGCACCTGTCGCAAAACGTACAGTTACAGAAATTTTCAGTAGCCATAATCTGCATATTGATCAGGCTGTTATCGAAGAACTTGCCAATTCTGTATGTGTTTCTAGCCCTGTGGCTAAAATTTTGGGCAAGTGCGGTTCTCTTGCCTCGTCTTATGAAAGAAAACAATACTACAAGCTAAATTTTAAGGTTGTAGAGCCTGTTGAGTATAATTTATCTGTAGATCGAAGAAGGTCATTTCAGTACATCCCTTTACTGCAGTCACTGCAGGAGATACTGAGTCACAATAAATGACTGAATAGAGTGATTGAAGAACACAAAGCTCAAGAAAATAGAAAGGATTTGCTTGGTGATCAGCGAGTTTACACGTCTTTTCGAGATGGTGAGCATTATAAAACAAATACCTTTCTAGCAGTTGATGAGTTGAGAATTTTCATAAAACTTTATATTGATGATTTTGAGGTTTGTAATCCTCTCGGGACCTCACGCAAAAAGCACAAGCTTTGTGGTGTATACTGGAGCTTGGATAATTTGCCCCCTGGCTCTCATTCTGTTCTCTCATCCATTTATTTGGCTGTTGTTTGTAAAAGTGAACAATTAAGGAAATTTGGGTAAGAACAAGTCTTGGATCCTCTTTTGAAAGATCTGTTCATTTTGGAGCAACGTGGTGTGTTCATCAGTCAGCTGAACGAGTGCATCAAAGGCACTGTGAATGGTGTAATAGCTGACAATCTAGGAGCCCATGGGCTGGCAGGTTTTGTAGAAAGTTTTTCTGGGGAATACATCTGCAGATTCTGCACTGCCAAGAAATCTGAAATCCAATCATTGACTGCTAGTGTGTTTGAGCAAAGAACGCGGGAACTTCATGAAGCCCATTTGAAGTGTGCACTAGAAACGGCAAATTTTCATGTCACTGCAGGTTATCCTCCAGATGTAGCACATGATCTGTTGGAGGGCATCATACCTGTGGAGCTTGCTCATTGTTTTTCTCCTTTGATCTCTAAAAAGTATTTCAGCTTAGAAAAACTGAATAATTTAATCCAAAATTTTGAGTACAAATGGGGAGATAAAACCAATCGGCCTCACACAATACCACAGACTTCCTCAGTTAAAAAAAGCATTGGTGGAAAGCACACGAAAATTGGTCTCTGCTTAGATTGTTGCCTCTGATTTTTGGTCCACTTGTTCCAGAGGATGAACCTGTATGGCATGTTCTTTTGGATCTCAAGGACATAGTGGAGCTTGCTGTAGCCCCTGTCCACTCTGATGAGTCGACTGCATATCTTGAGTGTAAAATCAGTGAACATCGCCAGAGATACCAAGAGCTTTTTCCAAACAGCCATCTGCTCCCTAAACATCATTATTTGGAGCACTACCCTGCTTTGATTCGTCTCTTTGGGCCTCTTATCCATAAATGGACAATGAGATTTGAGGCGTTTCTTCAAACACATTGCTCGCCATACCAACTGCTTTAAAAACACACCTCTCACAGTCGCCTCGGACTTGCACTCTTCTGACCATAGGACACCTTCGGTGGTAACGAGTGTGTCATCAGTACCCATTGATGTTTTGCAAAGTAACATTGCGAGTGCTATTAAGCAAAGATTACCAGGCGAGACTGATGTCCATATTACAGAAAGTGTGTCATACAATGGTATGAATTACAACAAAGGAATGATTGTAGTCCATGGGCAATTATTTGGACTTCCTGAGTTTGCTGAAATTCTGCAGATTTGTGTTTTGCGAGGCAAGATATATTTCATTGTGAAAAAGGTCTCAGCTTGGTTTAGAGGGCACTTTAGATCTTTTGAACTTGACACGTCACATGTGAGAGAGGTGTCTCTGATTGAGCATGGGGAACTACTTGATGATGTCCGTTAGCTGTCTATTCAGTGGGAGGCCTGCGTCTGGAGACGCATAAACTTACTGGGAAGACGGAAGTGATGTTTGTAAGTATTTCTTCCCCATATCACGTGGCACATTAAGTCGTACAATCATGCAAGGTATGATTTTAATGATGAATGTGTTGTGGCCGTGGTTTAGCGATCTGCTCTGATTGGTTCTGTGTATTCTTTCAGGGCTGGAGCGAGGCAGGGGCGGGGCTGATCGTTGCCGGGGTTTGAGCTTCTACCTGACACACCTGTCACTAATTGCCGCTAATCAGGACTCCCCTTCTTAAGCAGGCTTCTCCCACACTCTGGTGCCAGATGATACCTGTGCTTACGCTCGTGTCCACGTCTCAGTGCGATCGCCTGACCTCTGCCTCGTGTTCTCCAGCCGTTTGCCTTTGTGCACGCTGAGTTTTTGTTCCTGCCTGAGTGCTTTCCCTTTGTGGAGATTTCTGTTTAAGTGTCTGTCGAGTTGTTCTCCAGCTTGTGGTTTCTTTTGTGTACTGTGTGCTCTTTTTCCCAGCGGAGTTTTTGCCGTCCTCCCTGAGTTCTTACCTGAGGCTGTCGAGTTTCTCCAGCACCTGAGTTTCTTCTTACCAGTGAGTTTTTTCCCCGAGTGGTGATTTTGAGTTTTTTGTAGTGGCTGTTGAGTTTTCCCTCCAGCGTTTGTTTTTGGACCTTTTGCCCGTGTGCATTTCTTTAACGGAGTTTTGTGTTTTGTCATTAGAAGCTGTCGAGTGTCCTCCAGCAGAGACTGTCCTCTCCGTTCCCGTTTATCGGCGCCCTCAGTTCTTTCCTTCTTTTGTTGTTACTTTGAAATAAACTGTGATTTCTGCCGCTCTGCATCTGAGTCCTGTTTCAGAGTCCGTCACAGAATGAATGTATTAACTGGATGAAGGTCAATTTTGACCCTAAGCCACAACAAAAAGCTATTGGGTCTTGGAGTTTTGAACTTTTTACACCTCGGCTTATGGACTGAATCAAATATGTGTTTAGTCGAAAATCAGATGGTACTTGAAAGAATGACATTTAGGATTGCTCTACAATTTTTTCACTTGTTAGTGGCAGGAAACTAATTTTGTTGGAAAACAGGTTAAATCACAAAAGCTGTAAATTAGAGTAAAACATATCACATAATATCCTAGTTTTGATAGAAAATAAATATCAACACTTGTCTAATTGTCATTTATTGTAAGAGACTGTGTTTTTTTCATTGAGAAATATTCAGCCAGTGTTATTTTCTGTTTAGAAAGGTTGTAGGTCTTTCATCCAACACACATCCTTTCTCTGTCCTCCTCCTTCCTCTCTGTCAACCTCCCTCAAATCTCTGCCCTCCTCTCACTTCTCTGTCCTCCTCCTCCTTCTTCTTTTTTCATTGTGAAATATTCAACCAGTGTTTTTTTTTCTGTTTTTGTTTCGGTCCACACAATGGCCCAGCCCATAAGACTGAGAGTTATCGTTGGTGAAGATGATGCCAGGAAACTAACTCTGCCAGCACGGATACAGGACGCCATACAGGAATTGTGCCAGACAATGAAGACCAGTTTTGGACTGCAAGAAGATTTTCGGCTTCAATATCAAGATGCTGATTTTGGAAATGAGTTTGTGAACCTGTCAGTGACCTCCGAAGTACATGATAAAGCAACTTTAAAGATTGTATACTTAGGTTCTCACAAAAATGATGACACAGTGACACGTCAACCTCTAGCGATCCAAGGCTCAACAGATACATCGTCAGTCTCCTGTTTGAAACGGATAACACAAACCCCGTTTCATCTTCAGGTTCATCACCATCTGCAAGGCTGTCAGTTTGGCCAAGTGTCTTCACAATCCCTAGCTTCAACTATGATGCTGAACTGCAACTTGACAAGGCCAATGCTGAGTGCAGTGTTAGTGGAACTTCTTTGAGCCCCTCACCAAAACTGAAATCACACATTTTAGAACAGCTGGCTGAAGAAATGATTAAATTCAAAGCCTACCCAACTGACAGTGATCTGAATGATGCTGCAGAAGCTCTTGTGAAAAAGCATCCTTGTCTGAAGGAGCAGGGATCCTTCAATGGCTGTTATGGGTGGAAGATCAGCCTCAAGTATAAAATGGCCAACTTCAGGACCAAACTAAGAGGCCTTGGATGTTGTGAGGTCACCATAAATTCTCTGAAGAACAAGGCCCAAGACAAAGCAGCCTTAAATGTGAAAAAGCCCAGAAGAGCAGAGGTCAATTACTGTCCGCAGCATCCAAAAGGAGAAACGACTGACACTCTGGAAATCGAGAGAAGAGAAACAATGACCACGTGGTGGCACTGAAAATGGAAAAGACTTTCTCATATAGAAGGCAAGAAGTTGTTCAAGGACAGCCCCTCATGGCAGACCTCAAACGCAGATGGCCAGCTCTGTTTACTGCGAAAGAGGTAAGTGTCCTATATGTGCTCAGGTTTTCTGGATACCTCGGAGTGTGTGCGCACAAGTACAGGAAGATAAAGACAAATCAAATATAGTGTTGACCAGTTGGTTGAAGCTTTAGATTCTACTGTTGATAAAGCCTGCAGGTCTTTAACAGGTTAACATTCATCCTCTCTCTGTCCTCCTCTCCCTTCTCTGTCCTCTTCCCTCTTCTCTGTCCTCCTTCCTCTTCTCTGTCCTCCTTCCTTGTCTCTTCTCTGTCCTCCTCCCTCTTCTTTGTCCTCTTTCCTCTTCTCTGTCCTCCTCCCTCTTCTCTGTCCTCCTTCCTCTTCTCTGTCCTCCTCCCTCTTCTTTGTCCTCTTCCCTCTTCTCTGTCCTCCTCCCTCTTCTCTGTCCTCCTCTCCCTTCTCTGTCCTCTTCCCTCTTCTCTGTCCTCCTTCCTCTTCTCTGTCCTCCTTCCTTGTCTCTTCTCTGTCCTCCTCCCTCTTCTTTGTCCTCTTTCCTCTTCTCTGTCCTCCTTCCTCTTCTCTGTCCTCCTTCCTCTTCTTTGTCCTCCTTCCTCTTCTCTGTCCTCCTCCCTCTTCTCTGTCCTCCTTCCTCTTCTCTGTCCTCCTCCCTCTTCTCTGTCCTCCTCCCTCTTCTTTGTCCTCCTCCCTCTTCTCTGTCCTCCTCCCTTTTCTCTGTCCTCCTTCCTCTTCTCTGTCCTCCTCCCTCTTCTCTGTCCTCCTCCCTCTTCTCTGTCCTCCTTCCTTGTCTCTGTCCCCAGTTTCTCAGCTGTCCTGAAGCTTAGCTCTGCCTCCTGCACATAGGCTGAAACTCTGAAGCATTTTAATCTTCATAAAAATATGAAATCTTAAAACAAAAATATTGCGATACTATCCTGAATTGATTTTTTTCTCCCACCCTTAATATCACGATTGAACAGCTACAGTAGTAATTCACTGTTCATCCTTCTTGTGCTGTATATTGTTGTGATGTTCAAATAAGGTGAGTGTATTGTTGATGTTTTTCAGATGGACGAGTTCGTGTGGATATCTGCTGAACCTCTGCTGTCTGCATTCTTTGCTGAGCTTGACCAACACTCTCTGCATGATGGAGCTCTTTAAAGGGAAAGCTGGAAAAAAATTAGACAGATAATGGTGGCCATTTCCAAGGTTTGTATTAATTTGGGTAGACCTATGCTTATGAAATACTTTTGATGTCCCTGTCATGATAATTGCATGAGTATAAATCTCTGTGTATGTAAGCGAAAGCTCCCTTTTTTCCGCAGGATGACACAACACATACAAGACGAGCATGCATCCTCAAGTCATTGTGCGTCTACCTGAACGAAGACCACGAGACACTCATCAAGGAATATATGGTGAGTTACATACACGAGGTGTGACAAAGGAGCCAGTCAGAGAAAGCACATATTTATTTGCTGTATGAAATTTGAATCAAAAATTATGTGTGATTAAAACATATTTAAACATTAAAACTCTGTACAACTGAAGGACATTTTGCTTTGCCCGTTTTTCATTATCTGCTATTTTTAAACATTTTCGCAAGGTTGAAAACTGGACATAGAATTGGCTGAATTCATGTCTTAAATGTCTTAAAACAATATTCCTAACCATTTAATATATTTAGTATAAAGCTAGGCCAGACTTTCCCACCTCAGATTTTACTCTGTACCTTTTTTGTAATGTATGCATCTGTACAACTCCAACTGTACAAATGAATGAATTTACTTAATTTGTACTTCTTTTCTTCATAAAATTGTATTTCCACACTTTGCCGAGACTCCTATCAAATGTATAATTGTCATATTTTACTCCACAGAGCACAGACACTGAGGCCAACACTTTAATGGAGCAAACTGTGATGGGAGTGTACATCAGACAGAATGAGGGTGCAGAGCCTGGAAATGATCCAGAGGACATTGGTGTCCTGATTGAAGGTGTGCAGGTCCTCAGTGATTTGGGGGACACTGCGATTGCCTGCGCTCTGTTATTTGGACTGATATACTGTCTGAACCTGAGGTACCCACCCGAGCTAAAATGCACTTTTGAAGTCCTGCAGAAGACTCTGCTGAAGCTGGATGGGCAGAGGTTGTCATCAAGTACAGTTCCTGAAAAACAAGCTGATAGGGTGAATAAACTTGCTGAAGCCTGATACAAGCATGGCATTTGTCCAAATCTCTGCCAATGCAGATTTTCTGCTTTTGAAAGTTCAGCAGAAGAAAAATGTTCCAACAGACAATTTAGTTTGAACAATGGACTGAGATTAAGATTGTCGTTGAAAAGTCTCCTCTGTGTGTGTGGATGGAGATGACACGTGTGGATGATGACAGATGAACACACACCGAGACTGGTATTACTGGATGGACAGTTGTGGCTGGAGCAGTTGTATTCATACTGGTTTTCAAGAACTTTTTCTGAGTGGAGCAGTCACACTTGCACGTTGGGCTCCTAAAGTTGAAATTTTCTGACATTGCTTTTACAGTAATTTTTCACCATTTCTGACTTAAAAAAAAAAAAAAGTTCACCTGTTGATTGTAATAATTCAGTGTTTAAAACAATAACATGCATATTTTTATAGTTATGCACACATCATATTGCATTGTTCACATTGTTTGAAGGTTGTTTCTTTACTGAGTCGCAATAATTTTGTTTGTAAAATATTCTACAGGCATTTTTGACATGGTTGAAAAAAAAAGTTACATGTTGAATGTTAAACTTAAATGTCAGAAGTGCACATATTTTTGCAAGACTGTAAATGTTGAACTCCTAATACAGCATTCCCAAATGCATCACTTGGTTAAAGTCCTGGAGAAAATTGCTTTTTGGTTTATTTTTTGTGCTGTGGAAGGTCTTCAGACACTGTTTTGGTCAGCGTTGTACTGTGGCATACTGTGGAGATGCATCAAAGACAATAAAGATCGGGTGTCAGTTCTATGTTGCACCCAAATGTCAAATAAAAATTGTAAATGTTTTTGCATGTACTTTATGTATGTTAGCGGATCTTTGGTAATTTAATTAAACATAATGCTTACACTAAGTGTAAAGTGAAAACAACACTAAAACAAGATATTAGTATAACAGACAAAACCTGTATTAGTTCATCCAACATGATTTACATTAGTGTCACACACAAAACCTGTATTAGTTCATGTAACATGTTGAATTGTGTTGTACA
Organism: Chaetodon trifascialis; assembly: GCF_039877785.1. Taxonomy (NCBI): domain Eukaryota; kingdom Metazoa; phylum Chordata; class Actinopteri; order Chaetodontiformes; family Chaetodontidae; genus Chaetodon; species Chaetodon trifascialis. The sequence goes on along the minus strand of NW_027255838.1, from coordinate 1,102,069 downwards.
AACTTAAATTACTTGAAACGAACCAACACAAACAAGATAGACTGACTTAACATGATTTCTTTAGATGGAATATAGGTGACAAGGTAAAATTACGTTCATCCAATGAATTCTTTTTTTGAGTGTGACCAATGATGTCATCCAATCAGACACAGGTGCACACGCACACACATCTGCTCTCAGTGCAGCAGACACACATGCATTCAGACAGAAAAAGCCGGAAAAAACAGAAAATTTCGGGAATAGGAGTTTTGGTGTTCGCGTGAGAAGCGTTTGTTCGGGGGGTGCGCAGAGGCCAAATTCAGACGTTTCTGTCTCTGCTCCTCATTGACTCCAATACAAAGATTTTCTGAGAGAAGCAGAACGGACCCCTGTTTTAAACTCTCAAGTGTCTGTGAAATATTGAATTCAGAAACACTGAAATCACACCGAATCGTTCAGGAAGTCCTGACAACAATGACGGTCTGTGTTTTTTTCTGATAGGAGCTACCGTTTGGTGAGCATAAGCCCAAATGTCAGACCAGTGCAGAGGCAGAAAATCACTTTTTCTCCCTCTGAATGCATGTGTGCCTGCACCTGTGTCTGAGTGGGTGACATCATTGATCAGGCCACCTCAAGTTGCCATGGTAACCTCCGAGCCTCAGTACTTCTCTGAGCACTCCTCTCCCACATACACACACATATGTAGCTTCAGCTGCAGCTATGCAGTGGCTTGACAATGAGCCACAGCCTAGCCTATTACTGGTGACGTGTAAGTGTTAGTGAGGTAATGAGTGATGTTGGCCTGTTAGCATTAGCCACAATGCTAACATGCTAATGCTAATATGAGGTCCTATGAACTTGTTGGTGCATGGAGGTTTAACTGTTGATGTCGGGTTGTTGTGCTTATATGCTAATGATTAGCATGCTAATGCTGACATGCTAACCTGTGTTAAAATGATTCTTGAATGCATTCTAATGATGGTTCAGATGTTTTTAATGTGTTATTTGACATGCTAATGTTAGCATGCTAATGCTAACATGCTATCCTTGGCTAAAATGATTGTTAAAGGCATTCTAATGATGGTTCAGATGTTTTTAATGTCTTATTTGACATGCTAATGTTAGCTTAGCATTAGCAGCTGTCCGGCAGTAGCCCCATGGCCCTTTCATAATTTCCCAGGGGGAAATTGTCTAGTTTGTTCTTGCAATTTCCAAGCATTGAATGCCTCGTTCCCTCTCCTTTTCCACAAAACTTCATCATCTGCTCATAAAGATGTCCGTATGGACCTGTCTGTTTTACTGAATATCTCATTGATCATTGATCAGAAAACAAAAGTGGACTTATAATGGAGCCCTGAGCAGTTCCATTCTCTACTATGTATTTCCACTGTAAGTGTTTCCCCTCTCACTGACGTCATCCTGTCTGTTAAAGAAGCTTAATCCACCTGTACATTTCCCCCTTATGCCCATATGGTACAGTCTGATTAGCAGCCCCTCCCTCCACATGGTGTCTCAGGCTTTGTCCACATGGAAAAACAGCCACTACATTCTCTTTATTTCTCTGAGCTTTCCTCATTTCATGTTGTAAACACAGAGCGGGATCGACAGGACTCCTTCCTTTCCTGAATCCTGTGAGGACTTTCCTTGGTCAAAACTAATATTTCAGGACTCGAGGTGCAGAGCAAAGACGGAGACAATATCGCAAAACACAAACTAGATTTATTACAAAAAGGAGGAACAGAAGGCGAACTCAAACTGAGTGGAGATAACCAAAAACACCACGCTGGAACTGAGGCTGAGAGGCACACCGAGCGGGACTGAGCACTGAAAGAAAGAGCAGAACAAAGAGAAGTCCAAAAACCCACTGGATAAGTCCCAGGACAAAAGGCTTTTCTTAGAAGTTACTCACACTGAGACAGGACGGACACACGGTCCAGATCAGGACGAACTGGCAACCACAAGACCAGAGAGCGTCCCCTAAATGCTGCCAGCAATCAGCTCCAACACGCCTCAGGTGTGCAGGTAATGAGGTCGTCATGGGGGAAGGACCGCCCATTCTCAGACAGACAGGGGAGACAGACCAACAGACAAAGAACACTGGGGACAAAGGAAGGGAAGGGACACTGGGAAAAGACGCATCCTAACAAATCCCCTCTGATAGCATTTTATTTCTCCCTCCTTTCTAAATAACAGAGCAGCCTTTCGTTCATCCAGAATTTGACCAACATGTGATGTTCGGGCTCTCGCTCTGTAACTCTGCCAAACTTGGATCCTGACCTGCTTCACAGACAGGAACAGTTATGGACTCTTTCCACTCATCCGGCAACTTCCCGTCTTCCCACATCCTGTTATATAATTTCAGTCACATCTTTTGACTTTGGTCACTGAGATTATTGAACATACAGGAACTTATTTGATCTTTTCTCGGAGTTGTCTTTCCAGATTTTTTAAGGCGTTATTCAGCTCTGTCATTGAAAACTGCAGCTTCACTGTATTTTCATCCTCCTCTTCATCCTGTACAGTCTCCATGTTTCTTCATATTGTCCCTCCTCTACCTCTCTTTTCTTCATCCCTCACTCAAATTTGCTGTGCTGTGCACTTTAACAGAAGTCTTTGCTCATAGTTCTGCTTTTCCTCATTATTTCTGACCATTTTCTGATCACTGTTCATTATTGGCTGTCCACACTCTTTCCTATTGGCTGACATTGTTTTCATCACAGCCCACACTCTATCCAATGGAGTCCTCCTTCCAATGACTCAACACCTCCTCCAACACTCTCTTCTCGTCTTCCTTATTACTCTCCTCACTCCTGCTCGTTGCTTCTTGTAAACGATTAAATTGTGAACAGAAAGATTTTTTAAAGGATTTGTTTGGAGCCTTTATTGCTTTGGTGCGTTCGCTTGATTCAAATCTCCACACCAGATTACTTTCCCTCTCCAATCATCTCAGATGGATTCCATCTTTTCTTTGTCTGATTGCTGACAGGGATTATAAAATGAATGATCTTCATACTTCCTGCCTTCATCCACACCTCAGTGACGACGACCTCTGACTCTTGTGCCGTCACTGTTTGCCTGAATTTCATACCTTGTCTAATGAAACCACCATTTCCACCAGGTCTGTCTTTCCCAATGCTGGAGGATCCTTTCAGAATAAAGTCCAGAGTTGGTTTGAGCCGTGTTTCCTGGTTTTGCTGCTGATTCCCTGATATCTCCTTTAACTCTCGTCCATTAGCAAAGAGACTTCTAGCATTGCGTTGCAGAATGAGCGTTATGGAATAAGTTGCTGCCTGCTGGCTGACGTCTCCTCTCCTTGACTGAGGTCTGGATGTATTTTTTCCCAACATCAATCTTTCATGTTCAAGAACGTTGCTGCTGCTTTCACAGTGATCTCGATCTTTTCACTTTCTCTTCGTGCTTGTTCTGAGCAGTTAATGCCAAGAACAGAACCAGTCAGTCAGTGGTCAGTCGTGTCTGATGATGCGTGGACTTTCTTCCTGGTGTTGAGCCGTAGGTCTGTTCTCCTTCCTGTTTTCCTCGCCAACCATCTTCACGGCCTCTGCATCAGTCACTCTCTGTTCTGCTCTCACCTGCTGGATTTCACTCTGTTTCTTCACTCTGCAGCCTCCATATGCTGCTGTGTGATTTCCTCCACGATCACAGCGTTTAGCTGCTGTGTTATCCCACATTCTCCATCAGCGTGCTCCCTCACACCTTCCACACCTCTGCTTCCCTCTGCACGCCGTGGCACCGTGTCCATATCTTTGACATGTGAAGCGTCTGAGTGCAGGTGGAGGTACGCTCCAACCCTGAAGCTCATGTGTCCCACCATGACCTGATCAGGGACAGTCTGCTCTTTGAACTCTGTCCTGCTGATGTGCTGTCAGTTTTCTCATCGTTCCTGAACGCCTGCAGCCTTTTATTGCTGCCACATTTCCTCCTTTGATCAGCTTCTTCACCTCTGCCAGCTTCTCTCCTGCAGCTTTTCCTGATATCAGTCCTCTGACGCCGCTTCCCCTCCCACTGCTTTCCTCTCTGCTGCTTCTTTCTCGCTCACACTTTGTAATGGAGGTGCTTCGTCTCTCTTCAAACCGTTCGTTCGAGTGATCGGACTCACAGGTGAAATATCACGCCCTGCTTTCAGCTTCACAATAATCTTGTTCTCCTCCATCATGAGTTTGTTCCTCACATCATGTCGCTCTTCATCGTCTGTAAGACACCGTTTCTTTGTTTGTTTGTAGGCGTTCTTCTCCCGATTCCTCCTTTCTGTCTCTGACTCTGAAGTGGAGTCCAACCCATCATCATCATCATCATCATCATCATCATCATCATCATCATCATCCGATCCACCACCACTGCTACTTGCCATCCTGCTCCAGTCACAGTCCAGATTATGTCAAATCCACCAGCTCGTTTTTTATGTTTGTTTGTTGGATTTATCTCTCCCGCTCTCCGTCGACTCTCAGCTCGCCTTCATCTGGATTTCCTCCTTCTCGCTGAGACCTGGATTTAATCTGCAGAGTTGTGCCCTCTAGTGGACCGTTTCTCAGAAACATCTCACTTTTGTTCCTTTTGCTTTTGGTTCTTTTATCAGGAAGATGTTTTTGGTGTTTCGCTGGCTTCTCGTTGCTTTTAGCTGCATATATTCTCATCTCATCCTCATCATCAGAGTCTTCCTCAGTATCATCCTGCAGGAGAACAGACCTGCAGCTGACCTTTGCCCCCCGCATCCCTTCAGGAGGTCTGAGGAGGAAGGACACTCACCGACAAAGGGTCACCTATTATTGAAACTGACCACCATGAACACAGAGTCAACAGAACAAAGACATTATTCTGTGTCCTCTCCATCATCTCTGTTCACTTCTTGTCTGACTTCCTGTCCAAATGTCCTCAGCCTGTGCACTTCCTGTTCAGACAGACCTCCTTTCCCTCTGCACTTCCTGTTTGACCTGGCTGACTCCATCAGCAGCTCTTTGTCTGGGAAATACTTCTCCACTTTCACACCTTTCACACGTTTTGGTTTCCACTTCATGTTGAACATCTGACTGAACTTCAAAACAAAGCAGCTGATTCAAGCCTTCAAAATAAAACATGAAGACCTTTTGTCTGAATTCAACATTCAGACATCAAACAGCAGCAGAAACAGCCTGTTTGGATGAACATCTTGTCTTCTTTGGAACATTTGGATGAAGTTAATGAAGGTTCAGCTGATTGATCGACTGAATTTTTGACCAAAGTTTTGCAGTTTTAAGATGAAATTTGACATTTTTCAAATCAAACTTGAAATAACGACCAAATGGACCAACTTGATGATTTAAATGCAGCTTGGTTCAATAATTCAGCAGCAACAAACGACTCAGTGATTTCAGCTGTGACTGAATGAAACCAGTTTCCAGTAAAGTTTGAATGAAACGGAACAAAAGTTCATCTGATTTCATGAATGTGATGAAAGAGGAAGAGACTCAGCGTGTGTTTGTGTGTTCAGGAGGCTGAAAGTGACGATGGAGCAAACAAAAAGTCAGAATTTAAGAAGAAAAAGTGACATATTTTAAACGTTTGGAGGACAGAGTCACACCACAATACACAACAACACAGAAACACACACAGAAACACACAGAGACTCAGTCAGTACGACGCTGCAGGAAAACGGTGAAAATGTCAAATATTTTGTGGGAAACATGGAGAGAAGGTTGAATTTTAGAGGAAGTTTCTGAATATTGAGCAGAGATTTTGCAGGAAAACCAGCGTTTGTTGGTGTGTTTCAGCTTCATCTCAGTCTGCGCTTTGGCTGTTTGTCACACTGTGGCCAAAAGTATGTGGACGGCCGAACTTTCACTCAGTGTGTGATTAACGTGACTGTGACACCGTGTTCATGACTGTGCTGCACATCAGCCTCCAGTCTTCTGCGCTCAGCCTTTGCAGCAGATGTTGAAGCTGCTGTTTGATCCCGATCGGACACCAGAGCATCACTGAGGTCCAACGCTGATGTCGGCGATCAGGTCTGGCTCACAGTCGGCGCTCCAGTTAATCCCAAAGGTGTCGGATGTGGTTCCAGTCACGGCTCTGTGAAGACCCGCTGAGTTCTTCTACACCAAAGTGGAAAAACCGTTTCTTTATGGACGACAGCATCAGAAACGTTTCTCCGTATCTTTCAGCTGAGTCCGGTCAGCAGTCCTGACCTGAAGAAAGACCATAAAACACTCACAGCAACATTCAGCTTTGACTGCAACAAGATCCACAACTGAAATCAACACACAGCTGAAGGTTCAAGTCAACAGTTTCCACACTTTAATGATCACAGCTTCCATCTTTAAAGGACTGGAAGTGGAAGAAGTTTACAAAGTAAATGAGGAATCTTTTCAATCGCTTTCAACAAAGTTCATTGATCAATTTATTCCAATAACCTGAAAGACTGATGTGACTGAGATCCTGCACAGACTCAACTGATCTGTTCAGCAGTGCTTGTCTAACAGGAGGAGACTGTCCCTCCTACAGAGGACACAGAGACACTGAGGAACCAGAACTGAACCAGAACCCAAAGGCAAAGCCAGGATAAAGAGGTTCAGTGAATGTGGTGTTGAAGGTGTGGAGGTGGATCAGTGAGTCAGAGGAGACTCTGTAGAAGGACAGAGTGCCAGCAGGACAGTCCACATACACTCCTACTCTGTGAGAGACAGAGGAGGAGGAGGAGGAGGAGGAGGAGGAGGAGGAGATGGATGTTATTCTGTCATTGTGACAGACAGAGTAAAAACCATCATCAGAGCAGTCCAGACTCCAGGACTGATCATTTCCTCCAAACAAACACTCTCTACTGTCTCTTTTCCTTCTGATTCTTCTGTAACTCACTGATACATCAACATCTCCTCTCCACTCGACCTCCCAGTAACAGCGACCAGTCAGACCAGTTTCACACAGCAGCTGAGGCCAGTAGTCAAACCTGTCTGGATGATCAGGATATGACTGATCCTCCTCCTCCACATGTGTCATCGTCCTGTTGTTGTCAGACAGTTTGATCCTTCTGTTCACTGTGTTTGTGTCCAGTTTGAGTTCACAGGAATCTGATGGAGAGAAGAAGAAGAAAACAGCTGCAGTTATTGATCGATCAGCTGTTGATTGATGGACAGTTTGATGATGACATCAGAGATGTGAATGAGTGATGTCACAGTTTGAAGATGGCTGAATGTGCTCTGCTTTGTTGTCATCAGTCAAATGAAAGACACACTTACACTTCCTCAGACCTGGTCTCGACCATCGGACTCCAGCAGGCTCCACCCTGAAAGGAGGAGGGGGGTCAGAGCAGCACCTCCTCTTTCAGCATGCAAACATGGACGTTACATCACTCTCACACACACAAACACAACATGTTGATGCGGCCTGCTTCTCCCTCTTCAGCTCTGCTCAGACACTGACAGCGACACTGATTCTCTCTCATCATTAAATCTGCCTTCATCAGCTCATTTCCTCATTTCAATCTGTTGCTGACTTCTATTCTGAGCTGCTTCACTCATTGATCGCTCTCTTGCTCTCCCACCTGTGATGATCAATAATCAGTCTGACTTTGTCTTCACTCAGCAAACCAGCAGAGCTTTAATCATTTATTGTTGGACACGCTTGTCCTCGTCATGTCCCATATGTGACCATGCTTCATGTCTTCATTACAAGTGTGAAAACTGTCAATGAATTCAATATCTGAGACGAGTCATCACGACTCTGTTGTGTGGAAATCTTTTCATGTCAAACTTCCTGAAGTTCAGCAGAACATGAAGAGCCACTTGACGGGCTCTATTTTCGACTCCGCGGCCGGCGCAAAGTCAGGTCCGCTGCGCCGATGGGGCGTGGCGGCGCAGACTTTGGCATTTTCGTGCGCTGTGCCGCCGACGCATCTCCTCCTCCTTCTCATCTCAGTCCCACCCAGCGGTGCAACTCGGAAAGAGGGAGGGGAGAAGGCGTGGAGTGGGTTTGACACAGCCGAGTCAAATCTTCACCAATCACAGCAGCTCCTCGCCTCACCTTTAAGAACGCCGCTGGCCAGGCGCATGGCAAGTTTCCAGGAGACTGACGTCACTCATATCTCCTGACATCCGTTGGTATATACTGTTTAGTTTTTCTCAGTAGATAGATAGATAGATAGATAGATAGATAGATAGATAGATAGATAGATAGATAGATAGATAGATAGATAGATATTCTGTTCTATATTTTGTTTATATATACATTCTCAATATAAATATTTTGTTTTTATATTTGCTTTTTATATATATAGTTCTCTCTCTTTTCTTTCTTTTCTAATTTTATTCTAATTCTATTCTTGTAAGGAGCACTGCAACAAAAACAATTTCCCCTCGGAGATAAATAAAGGATTTCTGATTCTGATTCTGATGTCTAAATATGAGGTCCTTAGATGGTAAATCCTCGGCCTCCTCCTCCTCCTCCTCCTCCTCCTCCTCCTCCTCCTCCTCCTCCTCCTCAAAGCAATGATGTACTCCATCTTTGTAGATAATGTTAAGCATTACTATGATTACATTTGTATTTGGAATGAAATGACGTGGGTAATAGCGGACAGCGATCATCACATGTTTTTTCATGTGTCTGTCTCTCTCTGTCTCTCAGCGCTCTGAGATAGATGCAGTATATCTGCTCTGTAGGATGCCACGGCTGTTTCTGGTTGGCACAGTGACGTTAACCGATTAGTTCGCATCCCTGTTTCACCTGTGTACATTCAGTCAGGGTGAATGACCATTACGCGTGCCGAACGCGCTTGTATGTGCTGACTCAGATAGTTGCATTGAATCGTGGCTGTTGCTAATTATTGATCGCAGTGTGCGTTCGATGACTGACCGAGCACTGCTGAAAACACTGTTAAAACCACGCTGCTGTCTTGTTGACAGTGTGATATATGCCGTCATCAATCACATTTTCAGTGGATAGCCGTTATCACCTAGCAGCCACCCATCCAGAGGGGTGTCCCCCCTGAAAAACTGTCGGGATGCTAGAATTCGCCACGATGAACGAGTCACATGCCGACTCGGGGAAAGTGGCATACACGTTTGTCACCAGGCAATTTGAGTCACAGTTCACCAGACATCCCTGTGTCACCTGTGTACATTCAGTCAGGTTGAGTGACCATTACGCGTGCCGAACGCGCTTTCGATGTGGTCAGATGAGATATGGATCAAAATATATAAATTTAGGTCTGACTGTATGCGCTGACTCAGATAGTTGCGTTGAACTACGGCTGTTGCTAATAATTGATCGCAGTGAAATGCCAGACACTGTGGAAACCTGCCTGTGAGGTGTTGGTGACGTGAGCGCACGACTCCGCCAGTTTACGAAAATCCACTTGCGCCGCACAGAGTTGACCAGGTCTGAGGTGGCGAGCTTTCAGCGCAATTTACGCCGCCGGCGCAGACCGAAATGGTCAAAAATTCTCCTTATGCTGACACCTCCCCCCTACTGCGCCATAACGCCCATCCTGGCGCACCTCTGTACGCCTCGGTTTACCAAAATACCAAGTGCGCCGTGCGCCTGCCTGCGCCGGTTGAAAATACTACTGCGCCGGTGGTCATCATCATGTTTGTTCCTGGAGATGTTCTCCTTGAGACCTCCAACACAATATGTCATTTTCATGTTCAACCAGTGTTTATGTTGTGAACAAAGGACAAAGGTTTCCTACTTGTCTGACTGTTCATGTCTCACTCACGTCCACCATCAAGCAAAAAGACAGACCACATGTTTCCAGCTCTTCCTCCTCTTTCACACTGACTGACTATGGCTGCAGCAGCCTCTTCATACCTGAGAGTGTCCAGTCTGCAGTGAGGATCCTCCAGTCCAGCAGACAGCAGCTTCACTCCTGAGTCTCCTGGATGATTGTAGCTCAGGTCCAGCTCTCTCAGATGGGAGGGGTTGGAGGTCAGAGCTGAGGCCAGAGAAGCACAGCCTTCCTCTGTGATCAGACAGCCTGACAGCCTGAAAACACACACAACAATACACATGGAAGATCATCTGAGGGTCCTGCTGTCTGTCCAATCATTGCTGTCAGAATGCAGAGATCTGATAGGCTGAGCAGCATCACGTGGGAGGAGTTACAACACATAATAATTCTCAACAGTTTCTGTCTTTCAGGTCAACTTCACACTCAACACTTCACTTCCTGAGGTCCTCAGCGACACCTTTGTGCTAATTAATCATGACTGAATCAGGAGTAAAGTGATGTCCACTAATCAAAGTCACATGACAACAAAACATAAATGAGGATTTCCATCTCAGCCAGACTTCATTCATAAAAGGTACATTGAGAGAAAACATCTGCCAATCAATGAATGTCTGAATGAATGGATGTGTGGACTTCTGTGGTTACGTCAACGCTTTGACAACAAACAGTAACTTGATCTGACCTGAGAGTTTCCAGTGCACAGTGTGGACTCTCCAGTCCAGCAGACAGCAGCTTCGCTCCTGAATCCTGCAGGTTGTTGTCACTCAGGTCCAGCTCTCTCAGACTGGAGGACTGGGATCTGAGGACTGAGGACAGAGCTTCACAGCTTCTCTCTAAGAGGTTACAGCTACTCAGTCTGAAGAACAAGAAGAAAAAGAACATTTATTTTAAAATGTTGAGTCTCTTCTCAGCATGTGTTCAAATCTTTGCTGTTCCATCATAAACGTGTTGTAAATGTTCATTCATTGTCTTCATGTCTGTAGCAACACAGTCATGTGTCCTCCATGAGGGGACAGTGTCAGACCTGAATCCACTTCCTGAGTGTCATATTTAAACCTGCTGGATGAAGTTTAAAGTTTCAGACTCTCGAATGTGCAGTTAGAAATAAACAGGAGGCTCTGAGAGTGACTGAGTGCTGAAACGAATGTATGAAGTGAATGATTGAAAGGATCAGCGGTTTTCTGCCAGCAGTCCTCTCTCGTCTTATGTGCAACAACAGTCTTGATTTTCCTCTTTTATTTTTTACATTCTCCAAAGCTCTCCATGATAACAACCTGTCCCTCTGGACTGAAGGACAGGGGACATGATTGGTCCTTTTTGTGGTGACAAAGATTCAAATGATGAAGCAAACGTCTCTTTTTATGGGAAAGTGCACAGAGCCTGATGAAGGAAACCTGAGTTCACAGAGGAAGTTGATAACCACCATTGTGATACCGTGACCTCTGCCTAGAGTTCATGTTTAGTTGAGGCAGCTCACACAAAGGAAGCCTGGCTTGGTCCAATTTGTTTTGTCCTTCATCCCACTGAGCTTCACATGAGACAGCCTCTGTGCTGGACTCAAACTGCTGACTCATAGTCTTTCAGGATTCATGTTTCCCATGACTCAGCATTCTGATCAGTAAATTCATCAGATTTAATGAGCCATGCTGCACTTTGTGAAACCTCACTGTAGAAAATATTCCTGCACAGATTTTAATTACAGATATGCAAAATATTTCTGCAGCGACAAAACTTTGTGACACATCTGCAAACTTGAATTTGAGGGGATTTTTAAATTCACACATTCAGACACGTGCACACATTTTTCGCACATTTTTCGCAATTTGCACAGAAAAGATGATCTACAACTGCAGGCTGGGAAATTATTTCTGATCATCATTTCACAAACTCAAAATGATCAATCTCAGTCAGAGATCTGAAAATAAAGAAACCAGACTGAAAGACTCAAATCCTGACATGAGAGAGACTGTTTAAACTAAATGAATCTCTAAATGTACAGAGCTAACTTCAATCTGTCAACACAAACAGGACTTCCTGAACGATTCGGTGTGATTTCGGTGTTTCCACAGTCAATATTTCGCAGACCCTTGCGAGTTTAAAACAGGGGTCCGTTCAGCCTCTCTAAGAAAATCTTTGTATTGGAGTCAATGAGGAGCAGAGACAGACGTGGCCGCACTTAGAGGCTGCTAATTCAAACTCTGTAATGTATCAGATTTTTTGAGCACACTGTGAGAGACAGAACAAACTTGTCTACAAACCTGGAAAAAATCATGCGTGTAGAGCGTAAATTGTGGCTGGGAGGAGTGTGGAAAGAGAAAAAATCAGGAGTAATTTTAGGCTTTCTCCCACTCTGGCAGTTGGTCTCCTCAACTCTAGCCTGGACATTCCGTGCAATACACACCCATTATAATCTCCAGCGGTCGCCATGGTGACGGGCCCCTTTGGGTCTGTGAGAGTCTGAGTTTTAAAACTTAAAACAACCGAAGCTCGGCGAAAAAAATGTCTCTGGAAAAAATATATTTCTATATATAAATTCTATATGCACAAGTCGAGAGAAAAATAGGAGCGCACTCACGATCTGACACCCCCCCACTGACAGGCCACTACGCAGGCGTTGTCAGGCTGGTATGGCCGTAAGCCACAAAGGCTGATGCGCTTTTTATACATGTGCCCTCGCTATGTACACTCTAAATTCTATTACTGGAACTCCAGTTGAGGTGGATGCACTTCACAGGTGAAATATGTTAATGGATGGAACTATATTACAAATCCTGACTGCTGCTTTTGTACTTTTAGGGAATAAAGAAGACCAAACCACATGTGAATTTGTCATTATTTGACTGTTTTAATCAAAAGTAGTTTCTGCTGTTTAGGTCCCTTACAGCCCTTCCATCCTGGACGTCTGCAGGGTGGATGGGATGGTCATCCTCAGGGTCATTAATTTGTACAACAGGGTGTTGCTCTCCTCTAATAGTTGCAATATTATGGAGAACAACACATGCCACAATGATGTCACATGCCCTCTCTGGGATGACCCTGAGCTAACACAGGCACTGGAACCTGGATTTGAGTATGCCTATGGCCATCTCAACCCAGGCTCTAGTCCTGCAGTGGGCCACATTAAAACGTTGTTGGGGCCCCGGCTCAGGGTCAGGGTAAGGGGTCAACAGAGTGGGCTGACATGGATAGCCTCAACCCCCCAGTATCAAGCACTCCTGTAATTATAGAGGACACATTTGAGTGTATTAAAAAGGGAGACAAAGAACATTTGTACAAGTTTTAGCTTCCTTACCTCGTGCAAATCTGTTGCTCAGACTACACTCCCAGTAGATCCAGGAGTCATGTACAGAGCTAGGCCACCTGGCTTCTACATTGTAATGATGTAAGCTGCATCACATATGATCTTCACAGTGCAGAGAATGACATGTGTTACAGTGTATTGTAATGTATACATTTTCATGTACAAAATTTTTAAGATGGTAGGTCATAAACCTGGACATTGATGCTCTGAAAGGATTTTCTATTCACATAGTGCCCTTTGTGTTCTGCAGGTGCTGTAATGGGAATTTGTGTCCCATCTATGCATCCTATCACATTTGGAAGCCCTGCAAAATACCAGCTAATTAAGCTACTGAACCCACTCTGAGGTCGCAGCAGAATGTATATCATAATTTAAGATAAAAGAATATATGATTTCTGCATCAGTCACCAGTCTCTACCATCATTGCTACCATCATAGGCGTTTCAGTGCGAGGTCACTTTCCTCACAGCTCTACACACTGTTGCCTTTCCGAAGTGCTCTGCATCCTCAATATTGTACAAAAAACTACCGTTTGCAAAAAGAAAAACGTAGCACTATGCGTAAAATTTGCTGTGATGTGAGCGCATGTCCGCGGTGTGTGAGGTTGGTGATGTATGGCCGGAGAATGTTATCCAGATAAATTATACCGTTTGATGAAAAGCGGTAGCGTTTGAACAGATATTCCTCTGGAAATGACGGGACACCTAAACTCGGTCGGAAGATTCTCTCGTGACGTAAAGCGTTTCGAATCAGTTGGGCTTCGATATCAATCGGTTTGGGAATGAACGGGCAATCCATGTCTAACAGCTTTCTTCATGTGGAGACAGGTAGAAACTCAGGGTTTCTTAAAGTAAACCTGCCAGCGAGCAGGTTATGTTCACAGAGTCTGTTACCATGGTGACTGACTCAGAGTTTCAGTTACCTCTCTTTCTGGAACAGAAAACTCAGAGTTTCCTTCATCTCAGGCTTAACTTACTCTGAGTTTTCACATAACCCACTTTCTGGAATACCCCCCGGGTCTGATGACGTTTGCACAGCTGTATTAGCTGTCAAAGGGACTGCAGCTGAACGCACATAGAAGCCTTTATTTAAGAACAATTTCTAAAAACACACAGTAGTCTTTAATTTTGTAATTTGCTTTAAATATGCGAATCATTTAAACTTTCTTTTAAATAATCTAATATATGTATGGGTTTGTGTTGTTTGACGATCACTCAAAAAATAAAAATAAAAGAAAGAAAAAAAGCTGCTCTGTGTGATGCCACAAGTATTCGTAGTTAAAGTCACCTTTATATCCTAAAGTGCCAGATATATCGAGCACAGACTGATGGTGCGTGATATTGCGTTTCATACGACACGCCCCTTAAATAATAGCCTACTTCCGCGTAGGCTACACCGGTGTATCCTCACTCTGATCTCCTTCAGAAGCCTCCTCTCTCCTCGCTCCTCGTCTCCTTCAGGTACATTTAAGCAATTGGAAGATCCTTCATCATGACGGAGGGGAAACGACTTCCGGGTCGACGAAGGAGCGAGGAGACGAGGAGGCACAATTCAATGTAATGAAAGGCACCCAGAGAATCCTCCAGAGCAGGCATGTCCAAACTATTCCACAAAGGGCCATGTGGCTGCAGGTTTTTCCCCCAACCAATCAAGAGGATGCAGTCTGACCAATCAGCTGTCTGCAGACTGAGATCAGCTGATGAAATGAGTCAAGTCTGGTGTGCTGCTGCTTGGTTGGAAAGAAAACCTTCAGCCACTCGGCCCTTTGTGCAATAGTTTGGACATGCCTGCTGTAGAGCCAGCTCCTGAGAGATTTATGAATGATAGAAATCAAGCAGCTGCACAAACAATAACACACATCGACAGCACATCCATGGCCTGAAAAGTGCGCCCCCTAATTCGGGGGCACTGAACACACCAGTCTTGCTCCCATGTCCCAAGTTCATTTCTTGGTGTGTGCTTCGTCCTTGAACCTTAACTGTTATTAGTGATCCAGTGCTTTTGCCCTGAACACAGCAGGGGCTTCGCCCAAGACGCGAAAAACGCACGAAAAAATCCCATAAGAAATGAATGGGACGAGCCGAAAAATGCAACAAAATCTCCCCTTTTTCAACGGACTACTGCTCCGGCATACTTTCACCTAGAGACTCCATTCCAACTTTAAAACGTAGACACAAGTCTTGTCTATTAGTGTATTAAATTTCGTTTTGATAGGTTGTATAGTTTTTGAGCAGTCGCCGTTCAATGACCGTGAGCGTTTTGGGAGAAATTGTGAGTTTATAATGGGTGTGTATTGCACGGAATGTTCACGCTAGAGTGGAGGGGATTAACTGCCAGAGTGGAGAGAAGCTCTGAAAATTGTCTGAAACTTTTTCTTTCCACGCTCCTCCAAAGCACAAATTTCGATCTACGCACGTGAAAATTTCCAGAGTTGTAGTGCTGCTTGCGCTAATTTTCATAATGTGCCTGGCTAAGAGATAGGACTTACGGTTTTTGATAAATGAGCCTCTGAGTGAGGAGAGTACCTCTGACCTCGCCCATAAGGTCCAATACAAATCAAAAACAGGAGAAACAGAAACCAACCATGTTTTTAACTGCTGTAAAATCCGCATTTCTGACCCCAGCAGAAAAAGAAAGTGATCAGTGTGTACAGCAAAGCCTTGTAGCTCTGATGGTGAAGAAATTTTGGCAATAGGGCTTTCAGTCTTCATGTGAGAAGCGTTTGTTTGAGGGATGCGCAGAGGCTAAATTCAGACGTTTCTGTCTCTGCTCCTCATTGCCTCCGATACAATGCATGTGTGTCTGCACCTGTGTCTGAGTGGGTGACATCATTGATCAGGCCACCTCAAGTTGCTGTGGCAACCTCAGCACTCCTCTCCCACACACACATATGTAGCTTCAGCTGCAGCTATGCAGTGGCTTGACAATGATCCACAGCCTGTTAGTGAGGTAATGAATGATGTTGCCCTGTTAGCATTAGCCACAATGCTAACATGCTAACATTGGCTAAAGTGATTGTTAAAGTCATTCTAATAATGGTTCAGATGTTTTTAACGTGTTATTTGACATGCTAATGTTAGCTTAGCATGCTAATGCTAATATGCTAACTTTGGTTAAAACGATTGTTTAAGGCATTCTAATGATGGTTCATATGTTTTTATAGTGTTATTTGACATGCTAATGTTAGCTTAGCATTAGCAGCTGTTCGTATTGTCCGGCGGTAGCCCCCATGGCCCTTTCAAAATTTCCCAGGGGGAAATTGTCTAGTTATTATTATTATTATTATTAGAATTTTTATTAGGAGATCAATGTCATTAAAAAGTAAATACTAAAAATAGGATCTGCACTACTGCAATATTGCACATTGTGCTTATTGTTTACATGTACTTGTCACCCAAAACTGCACACATTTTTCATGTAAATGTCTGTTTATGTTCTGCTTATTTATATTGTATTTTATTCCTGTCTGTATTTTTTGCTACTTTCTTCTATACATTTGTGAATATCTTTTGACAGGAAGAGACTTGAAACCAAGATGTTCCCACCTACCGTTCCAGAGATATGGCCAAAATAATGGCTTGTTTTGGGGGGTGGGGGGTCGCATCTTCGGAACCCCACCTCGCACGATGATGAGGTTGGTGAGGCCCCTATTATTATTATAATCATAATAATTAAAATAACGTTGGAAATGCAAACGACAGAGACGAGACAGATTTGACAGGTGAGGGGAGAAAACAAACAGAAAGAGGGGGGGTCTCTTTGTCTGTCACGGCACATACAGCTGCTTAATCCTGTGTGTTTGCCTGATTTCTATCATTCATAAATCTCTTAGGAGCTGGCTCCAGAGGACCGGCTGAGTCTGCCAAGCCTTATCATTTGTCTCCATCTAGTGGCCAACAGTGCAAACGACAGCCTCAGTCGCAAAAGCAGGATAGGCCAAAACGCTGAGCATCTGTCTGTCATTCTCTCTCTCTCTCTCTAACTGCACACAGAAAAATGAAAATGAAGGAATGAAAGAGCTGAAATTAAGTAATAAGATATTTTTTTGTGGTCCACCCTCCTCAGATAAGGAAATTAGTAGATAACACACTGTCAATCTGCTTGCATGTGAACGTGCAGGATAGCAGACCTCCACCTGCCCAGCAAGATCACGGGACTCTGCCGTTCACCTCAGGCGCACGAGGACATCGTTTGCATGAAACTGTGTCCAGGTAAGACTCATTATGGAAAAAGTACACATTTGAATAACACGCCTAAAACTCAGTGATAGTTTATGATCTGTTTGTAAAATCTACGGAGAAATATAACTGTTTTTGACAGTGTGGCAGTCGCTTTCGTCCCGAAGTGAGGACTCCGACGGGACGCTGCGGGGCTCGCCGAACCCCAGTCAAAAATCCACTAATTTAAAGTTATCTCGCTTTTTCTCCAAAATCTGCGTCGGTCCGCGTGTTTTCGATCTGGGAAAGTAATCAGTAGGCTCTGTTGAGTAATTCGGCTTAAAAAATGACCATGAGAAGGTTTTTAAAGTGTTTTTTCAGTGCTTCATCAATTGCTTATTAGATCAGGTGAATGGAACTCCGTTCGTCTGTGGCTCATCGAAGCTATGGCTTGTTGGGTGCTTCCTGACATTAACGGATCATTAATGTCGCGTCTTAGCTGACATATTTCTGTTCTGTATTTGTTTTATTTTGTATGGGGCAGCAATCTCTCCACACAATTGGCTGTTCAAGCTCAATTATAGGTAGGGTTGCCACCCGTCCCGTAAAATACGGAATCGTCCTTTAATTGAAAACGCGAGTTGTTCCGTATTTTCACAAATGTCCAATACACATGTCTGTCACACACACACACACACACACACACACACACACACACACACACACACACACACACACACACACACACACACACACACACACTAAATCTAAAATAATGAACAAAATAAAACACAGGAAATACTAAGGCCAGCAAAA
This sequence comes from Chaetodon trifascialis, assembly GCF_039877785.1. Taxonomy (NCBI): domain Eukaryota; kingdom Metazoa; phylum Chordata; class Actinopteri; order Chaetodontiformes; family Chaetodontidae; genus Chaetodon; species Chaetodon trifascialis. Next base: position 1,084,104 of record NW_027255838.1, on the reverse strand, counting down.
TTGTCGTGGCGGGATCTATGCAGGACCCCGGTCGTGTGTCTTTTTTTTTTTGTTTTTTAAATTAATTAAAATCTTTTCATTACAAAAGCAGTTATTATAATGTACATTGGTACAAACAATTGGACATCAGCCAGGGGGTAGGCTATTAGATAAATACAGAAAATAAAGAGCACAAGTGGTTTGTTTTCATAGCTTTCTTATTGTTAGAGTCACAAATACTTTCCATGTACTGTTCTGTTTCCTTTTGCAATGCAATAAAACAGGGGGTTGAGGGACTAAATTTGGCTTTGTGTATGTGATATTTACCAATATTATTATTAAGTTTATGACATACGGTTCTTTTTGTTTTTTACTTTTAACATCATGAACCCCAAAAAGTATATTGTTCCATTCCTAAAGGAAGTCTGAGTCAGTCTTCAGTGTGATGTAATGCAGTACTTCTGTCCAGCAGGTGGCAGTATAATGACAGTTCCAGAACAGGTGCAACATAGTTTCAGGCTCAGATCCACACAAAGAACAGTTCACACATACATCCCTCCCAAATCTCAGCAAATAGTGTTTGGCAGGATAGTATTTATGGATTCATTTGTAAGACACTTCTCTAACTTTGTTTGTCATCAAATATTTGTCTGGAAGATTCCATTTTTGGATCCAGTTCAATCCATGAACAATATTAGAGCAGTACTGAACAACATATGGGGTAGTAGTAACATCAGTTTGAAACAATGATCTGATGAGACCATTTTTTTTCTTAGTTTTGACAGAGAAACACATCCCCACTGATGTTAATGTAGGGTCTAAAGGAGGACAAACTGGTTTTCCAGAACCTCTTAAGAGCATCAGGATACCAGAAGGAATGGCATCCATTACAATTGCAAAGTCTTTGGGGGTAACAGGAATACCATATGTTTGGAAGAATTCTGTGTAATTCAGCAGATTTCCATTATCATTGAGTAGCTGGGTAACTAAAACTATGTTATTATTAAAGCAGCAATTAAAAAATAAAGAGTTGTTTTTATATTTGATATGTTGATTATTCCAAATGAAGCATCTGTGAGGCGAGAAGTTGTGTTTATAGATTAAGGACCATGCCAACAGCATTTGCTTGTGAAAGTTTGATAGAGTTATGGGAAGTTTGTCTATTTTAGAATTACATAATAGCACATATTCAAGGCCTCCAATGGCAGAAAAAATATATTTGGGTATAAAGTTCCAAGTGGATGTAGGATTATGTAAAAACTGCTTTATCCAGGTAACTTTAAAGGTATTGTTGAGGGTAGTAAAGTCAAGAAAGCTTAGACCAGCAGAGTCATAGGTGTTCATAACAACAGATTTTTTCACACAATGCGTCTTGTTCTTCCGTATCAAATTAAATAATAGCTTATCAATGGCACTGCAGATCTGTTTTTCACAGCCAGGGGAGCAGCGGCGTAAGTAAGACGAGACAACCCCTCTGCCTTTGTTAATAAAACTCTGCCTTTCAAAGACAAATCTCTTTGAAGCCATTGGTCCAGTTTTTTCCTCGTCTTGTCTATAATCATATTCAAATTTTCAGAACATCTGCCTGTCTGATTTTTAACAATGGTAATTCCAAGGTAAGAGAGTTTGTTTTTAATAGGAATATTGTAGATGGTGGAGTCATCGCAGTCTTTGAGAGGAAACAGCTCACATTTCTTCAGGTTTAAACAAAGTCCAGAAGCTGCAGGGAATAAATCTATTATATGGATAGCAATGGGAACCTCTCTCAGCCTGTCTCAGGATCCTGTCCAGGTACCAGTGGAACCTGCAGCATTAATTATTGCATTTAATTATTGGTCAGTCTTCAAGATAAAAATAGCAGCGTAGAAACTGAAAACTTAAGAGGGATGATGACACATGAATGAGGTTTTTAAAATGTTAGCTGCGCAGTTGCAGGTTAACAGCTGTGAAGGCAATACAAGTGCAACTGATTCATCCTCACAGCACTGCAAGATAAAAGCATACAATCTATCTAGATTAGTCACCATAAAGAAGAAGAAAGAAGAAGAAAAAAAAAGCACTGGGGGAAATCCTGTTGCCCACTCAGAGGAATGGAACATATAACACTGAATCCCAAAGAGTTGCTGACATGATACTCTTATATCACAAACATAAAAGTTATAAATACAAAGAACATCAGAGAACAAACTGCTGTGGCTCTTAAGGAAAGCCAAACCAAACTCTATTGGGCAAGTTCAAATAAAACATTGGAAGTTATGGTATCAGTTTTTTTTTTTTTTTAAAACACATTTTGTCTACCTCTAGTTGACATCGTTTATGGTCGGAACTACCGCGGTATCTGACTGTCTTTGAACCTCCGACTTTTGTTCTTGATTATTGAAAACATTGTCAGCAAATTGAAAAAGACTCTGAGGATACTGCTGTGGAGAAAAAAAAGATGGAAAAATCATTTAATACATGATACTAAGTTAATTTAGAAAAGAAAAAATTACTCATTGTATGCACAATCCTGCAATCCTGCTTTTGCAGCATACTGCACAATCCTCCTCTTTATGTGCATGCATCATAAAGTGTTCATTTAAGGCGGCAGCAGTGCAACAGCTGAGCGAGTGTGCTGCGCTGCTTCAAATAGACGTTAGGGTTCACTACTTCCTTTTCTCTCTTTCACAAACTCCTCATCATCATGCAGCTTTTCCCGGACGCTGCCCGGCGGGTCATAGGAATAACACCACTAGATCACTGGTTTGCAAAAACTACCAAACTACCAAACTCCAAGCCTCGCACTGAAGTTGGGTCACTCATTGCAAAAGATATGTGACATCGTACACTGCAGAGCTCTAATGGCAGAAGACAGTGAGCTGATAAAGTCAACCCAGACATTCAAAACGCTGTATACCACAAAGTGGTCTGAACTTGTCTCACACACAGCTTTGACCACCTTAAATGAGGCGCACTTTAACAAGCCTTCCACTCTGCCTTTCACAGAGGACGTTTAACGTCTTCACAAACATCTTGAAAAGACTGCAGATTTAGCATCTGAGAACTTGGGCAAGATGCCAAAACCAAAGTTTATGGTGAACTTTGCAAAGCAACTCTGGCAAAAATAGTACTATTCAACCGAAGACGTGGGGAAGAAGTTGCAAAAATGCACCTCCAAGGCTTCCTTGAGAGGGACACAACTGCCCTACATCAGGATATTGCAGTTGGCCTGACAAAGTTTGAACAACAACTATGCAAACATTTCAGTCGCGTGGAAATTAGGGGTAAAAGAGGGCGCAAAGTTGCTGTGCTTTTGTCACCGGACATGGTGGGTGCCTTAACACACCTCATAAGCAAAAGAATGTGGAGTTCCAGAAGCAAACAAATTCCTGTTTGCAAGACCTCATTGTTTGTCTCCTTACAGAGGACAGGACTGTCTGAGGATTTATGCAAATGAGTGTGGTGCTCAGAACCCTGAACTCCTCAGGTCCACGCAGTTACGCAAACATGTTGCAACTTTGTCACAGGTCCTGAACCTCAAAAACCACCAGTTGGACCAAGTTGCTGACTTCCTGGGCCATGATATTCACAGAGAATATTACAGGCTTCCGGAGGCTACAACCCAGTTGGCCAAAATATCAAAACTACTGCTTGTCATGGAGAAAGGGTCTCTTGCCAATCTTCAAGGCAAGACACTTGAAGAGATTGAAGTTGAAGGTAATGCTGTTAAAAGTTGTTGTTGTCTTTTGTAGGTTAGTGTCATGGTTAGGATTACAAGCATTGCTAACAGACACTGAAGTTACAGTTTTTCTCCATTGTTTTGGCTCATTTCTTGAAACAGAAATTACATTCTCAAAATAACATGGACAAACGTCCAAACTACTTGGCAATTGTTCACAACAGAATTGAATTTCTCATTCATTTCATCATATTGCAAATGTCTTAGTACATGTCTCAATGTTTCACTATATTTTTGTGATAAATGATTAAGTACAGGTAGCCTACAGTTAGCCTACATTTAGCACAATTTCCAAGTATTTCCAAGATCTTGTTGATCTAAACTGATTGTTGATTCTCAGTCTAATGCTTGTTCTCACCAAAACATGTCAGCATCATTTCATTGTATAAGTCATCACTTGCACAACAGTCTGTTCAATTGTCAAAATTAGTCGAGAAAATAATACCATGAATACCATATATGAATCTCTTGGAACATTTGATGAATTGATTACAGTAATTGACAGTCAGTTGAAACTAGAACTTACGAAGGAGGGTTTCACACTTCTCAGATGACCAATCAAACAGTATGTTTAGTTACCTGACAGGTGCTGTCCATGGTTGTGAATGCTGCCAAACATGCATATATAGAGCTTGACCAGGACCAGTACAATCCCCTTCAATCAGTGTAGGGGATGGTCGTAGGGGATGGTCGCGACATGCACGCCGTTTCTTTCCCCGTTGCATTGCAAGGGAGAATATACGCTGTGATGTGGACAAGAATCTGCGGCCAGACAGACAGCAGTGTGGCCAGGAGGGCGAGGACAGTGGCCAGGAGAGGGAGGATGGACAGCGAAACTTCAGCTTTATTTACAGCACTGTAGGCTACATATAATTTTCATTGTTTTTTGTTTATATTAGAGTATATTATGCTGTATACAGACTCTTTTTACTCTGATGTATGGAAGTTACTTGAAGTGTGTGAATAATAATGGTTACAATATCCTTGGAAGGATTTTTTCCAGTTTTATATACAATTGTATTCTGTTAGCTAGACAAAAAAACTAGTACAGTAATCATTATCAGTCTTAGCCCAGTCCGTGGCTATGAGGATTTAAAAGTGTGTTTAAATAATTTTATAGGGTACATACAGGATAAGTGTCCTGACTCTCAACGGCCTTTAATTTCACACTTGAATTGCTAAATCAAAGTTGTGAAAATTAAAGCATCTACAGTTCTTGGACACTGGTCACAATTTTTCACATTTTGCCACCACAACACGCCATTCCAACTTTAAAACGTAGACAAGTCTCGTGTATTGGTGTATTAATCCACGTTTTGATAGCTGGTATAGTTTTTGATCAGTCGCTGTTCAATGACCATGATCGTTTTGAGAGAAATTTGGAGATTATAATGGGTGTGTATTGCACGGAATGCTCGTGCTAGAGTGGAGGAGACTAACTGCCAGAGTGGAGAGACGTTCTGAAAAGTGTGTGAAATTTTGTCTTTCCACGCTCCTCCAAACCACAAATTTCACTCTACACGTGTGAAATTTTCCAAGATTGTAGTGCCGCTTGTGCTGATTCTCACAATGTGCCTGGCCAAACAATAGGACTTACGATGTTTGACTTGTGAGCCTCTGAGCGAGGAGAGTACCTCTGACCTGGCCCATAAGGTCCAATACAAATCAAAAACAGGAAAGACAGAAGCCAGACATTTTTTAACTCGCTCTAAAATCCGCTTTTTTGAGCCCAGCGAAAAAAGAAAGTGATCAGTGTGTGCAGCAAAGCCTTGTAGCTCTGATGGTGTAGAAATTTGGGCAATAGGAGTTTTGTTGTTTGCGTGACAAGCGTTTGTTCGAGGGGTGCGCAGAGGCCAAATTCAGACATTTCTCAGACTCTCACAGACCCAAAGGGGCCCGTCACCACGGCGACCGCTGGAGATTATAATGGGTGTGTATTGCACGGAATGTTCAGGCTAGAGTGGAGGAGACCAACTGCCAGAGTGGGAGAAAGCCTAAAACTACTCCAGATTTTTTCTCTTTTCACACTCCTCCCAGCCACAATTTATGCTCTACACGCATGATTTTTCCAGGATTGCAGACAAATTTCTTCTGTCTCTCACAATGTGCTCAAAAAATCTGAGAGACTTACAGAATTGGAATTATCAGCCTCTAAGTGCGGCCACGTCTGTCTCTGCTCCTCATTGACTCCAATACAAAGATTTTCTGAGAGAAGCTGAACGGACCCCTGTTTTAAACTCTCAAGGGTCTGCGAAATATTGACTGTGGAAACACCGAAATCACACCGATTCGTTCAGGAAGTCCTGACAGCGATGACAGTCTGTGTTTTTTATTGATAAGAACAACCGTTTTGTCAGCATAAGCCCAAATGTCAGAGCAGTGCAGAGGCAGAAAATGGCTTTTTCTGTCTGAATGCATGTGTGTCTGCTGCACTGAGAGCAGATGTGTGTGCGTGTGCACCTGTGTCTGATTGGATGACATCATTGGTCATAGTGGGAGAAAGGAGCTACCATTTTGGGTGCTTTTCATTGGGTAAATTGGTCTCCTCGTCTCCTCCACTCGCTTCCTCTCCTTGCGTCTTAGCTCCGCCCAGTGAGGACATGAAAGAGGAATGCGAGGAAGAGACGTGAACTCCGAAATGAAAAATCCTCGCTCCACAGCGTTAGTCCGAAGCGACGTCAATTACTGATGACGTTTACCTGCTCCCGCCATGATTCAAACGTGTGCCACATACGACACGCCCCTTAAATAATAAAAGACTTCCGCGTAGGCTACACCAGTGTATCCTCACTCTGATCTCCTTCAGAAGCCTCCTCTTGAGGAGGCACAATTCAACGTAATGAGAAGCACCCATTGTCAGCATAAGCCCAGATGTCAGACCAGTGCAGAGGCAGAAAATGGCTGTTCCTCTCCACGTTGCTGCCTGCCCCTGTCTCTCTACCTGGAAGGCCCCTATTGTCGATGGCAAACAGCTCAAGTTGCCATGGCAACCTCTGAGCCTCATATGTAGCTTCAGCTGCAGCTCGTCATCAAGCTCTGCAGTGGCTTGATAACCAGCTACAGCCTACCCTATTACTGGTAAGTTGTAAGTGTTAGTGACGTAATGAGTGATGTTGGCCTGTTAACAGCAGCCACAGTGCTAACATGCTAATGCTATCATGAGGTCCTATTAACTTGTTGGTGTATGGAGATTTGAGTTTTGATGTCGGGTTGTTGTGCTAACATGCTAATGATTAACATGCTAATGCTAACATGCTAACCTGTGGTAAAATGATTCTTGAATGCATTCCAATGGTGTTTGAGACCTTTAGCATTAGTCAGTGTTAGCATTGTGGCAAACGCCAACATGAGGTCCTATGAACAGGTTTGACTTTGATATGAGGATGTTGAGCTAATATGCTAATGATTTGCATGCTAATGCTAACATGCTAACATACAGTAAAATGATACTTAAATGCATTCCAAAGGTGTTTCAGATCTTTTAATGTGTTATTTGTCATGCTAATGTTAGCTTAGCATTAGCAGCTGTTCGCATTGTCCGGCAGTAGCCCCTGTGGCCCTTTCAAAATTTCTCAGGGGAAAATTGTCTAGTTATTTTTTTTCTATAATATTTTTAACACTGCACTTGAGAGCAACCGCCTGTCACGTGACCCGCGCTCTCGCTTCAGCTCTGTTCGCCAAATGTCTTTCAACGTCTTGTATTTCCCTCATTGTTCAACCTTCATGTACAACGTCTGAATAAAAACGTAGAGAAATTTGTCTTCTGTCACACTGTGTTACTGTTATTTTGATATGACTTACTGTTTCGACATAAATAGCCTTTGTCTGCAGACAGCGCAGACGAGAAGCCGCACAGACAGCTGTGTGTAAGCGAGCTGTGAAGCACCCTCGAAAACAGAGATGACGGGAGTTTTTAAATAGCGATATACTAAAACCCGTATTAGATATCAAAACACGGATTTCACCGGGCAACTCTGAAGTCTCCGAGAAAAGATCAAATAAGTTCCTGTATGTTCAATAATCTCAGTGACCAAAGTCAAAAGATGTGACTGAAATTATATAACAGGATATGGGAAGACGGGAAGTTGCCAGATGAGTGGAAAGAGTCCATAACTGTTCCTGTCTGTAAAGCAGGTCAGGATCCAAGTTTGGCAGAGTTACAGAGCGAGAGCCCGAACATCACATGTTGGTCAAATTCTGGATGAACGAAAGGCTGCTCTGTTATTTAGAAAGGAGGGAGAAATAAAATGCTATCAGAGGGGATTTGTTAGGATGCGTCTTTTCCCAGTGTCCCTTCCCTTCCTTTGTCCCCAGTGTTCTTTGTCTGTTGGTCTGTCTCCCCTGTCTGTCTGAGAATGGGCGGTCCTTCCCCCATGACGACCTAGTTACCTGCACACCTGAGGCGTGTTGGAGCTGATTGCTGGCAGCATTTAGGGGACGCTCTCTGGTCTTGTGGTTGCCAGTTCGTCCTGATCTGGACCGTGTGTCTGTCCTGTCTCAGTGTGAGTAACTTCTAAGAAAAGCCTTTTGTCCTGGGACTTATCCAGTGGGTTTTTGGACTTCTCTTTGTTCTGCTCTTTCTTTCAGTGTGCTCAGTCCTGCTCGGTGTGCCTCTCAGCCTCAGTTCCAGCGTGGTGTTTTTGGTTATCTCCACTCAGTTTGAGTTCGCCTTCTGTTCCTCCTTTTTGTAATAAATCTAGTTTGTGTTTTGCGACATTGTCTCTGTCTTTGCTCTGCACCTCGAGTCCTGAAATATTAGTTTTGACCGAGGAAAATCCTCACAGGATTCAGGAAAGGAAGGAGTCCTGTCGATCCCGCTCTGTGTTTACAACATGAAATGAGGAAAGCTCAGGGAAATAAAGAGAATGTAGTGGCTGTTTGTCCATGTGGACAAAGCCTGAGACACCATGTGGAGGGAGGGGCTGCTAATCAGACTGTACCATATGGGCATAAGGGGGAAATGTACAGGTGGATTAAGCTTTTTTAACAGACAGGATGACGTCAGTGAGAGGGGAAACACTTACAGTGGAAATACATAGTAGAGAATGGAACTGCTCAGGGCTCTATTATAAGTCCACTTTTGTTTTCAGATCAATGATCAATGAGATATTCAGTAATACAGACAGGTCCATACGGACATCTTCATGAGCAGATGATGGAGTTTTGTGGAAAAGGAGAGGGAACGAGGCATTCAATGCTTGGAAATTGCAAGAACAAACTAGACAATTTCCTGCTGGGAAATTATGAAAGGGCCATGGGGGCTACTGCCGGACAGCTGCTAATGCTAAGCTAACATTAGCATGTCAAATAAGACATTAAAAACATCTGAACCATCATTAGAATGCCTTTAACAATCATTTTAGCCAAGGATAGCATGTTAGCATTAGCATGCTAACATTAGCATGTCAAATAACACATTAAAAACATCTGAACCATCATTAGAATGCATTCAAGAATCATTTTAACACAGGTTAGCATGTCAGCATTAGCATACTAATCATTAGCATATTAGCACAACAACCTGACATCAAAAGTTAAACCTCCATGCACCAACAAGTTCATAGGATCTCATATTAGTATTAGCATGTTAGCATTGTGGCTAATGCTAACAGGCCAACATCACTCATTACCTCACTTACACTTACAACTCACTAGTAATAGGCTAGGCTGTGGCTCATTGTCAAGCCACTGCATAGCTGCAGTTGAAGCTACATATGTGTGTGTATGTGGGAGAGGAGTGCTGAGAGAAGTACTGAGGCTCAGAGGTTGCCATGGCAACTTGAGGTGGCCTGATCAATGTCACCCACTCAGACACAGGTGCAGACACACATGCATTCAGAGGGAGAAAAAGTGATTTTCTGCCTCTGCACTGGTCTGACATTTGGGCTTATGCTCACCAAACGGTAGCTCCTATCAGAAAAAAACACAGACCGTCATTGTTGTCAGGACTTCCTGAACGATTCGGTGTGATTTCAGTGTTTCTGAATTCAATATTTCACAGACACTTGAGAGTTTAAAACAGGGGTCCGTTCTGCTTCTCTCAGAAAATCTTTGTATTGGAGTCAATGAGGAGCAGAGACAGAAGCGTCTGAATTTGTCCTCTGCGCACCCCCCGAACAAACGCTTCTCACGCAAACAACAAAACTCCTATTCCCGAAATTTTCTGTTTTTTCCGGCTTTTTCCTGTCTGAATGCATGTGTGTCCGCTGCACTGAGAGCAGATGTGTGTGCGTGTGCACCTGTGTCTGATTGGATGACATCATTGGTCACACTCAAAAAAAGAATTCATTGGATGAACGTAATTTTACCTTGTCACCTATATTCCATCTAAAGAAATCATGTTAAGTCAGTCTATCTCGTTTCAAGTAATTTAAGTTTGTACAACACAATTCAACATGTTACATGAAATAATACAGGTTTTGTGTGTGACACTAATGTAAATCATGTTGGATGAACTAATACGGGTTTTGTGTGTTATACTAATATCTTGTTTTAGTGTTGTTTTCACTTTACACTTAGTGTAAGCATTATGATTAATTAAATTACCAAAGATCCGCTAACATACATAAAGTACATGCAAAAACATTTACAATTTTTATTTGACATTTGGGTGCAACGTAGAACTGACACCCGATCTTTATTGTCTTTGATGCATCTCCACAGCATGCCACAGTACAACGCTGACCAAAACAGTGTCTGAAGACCTTCCACAGCACAAAAAATAAACCAAAAAGCAATTTTCTCCAGGACTTTAACCAAGTGATGCATTTGGGAATGCTGTATTAGGAGTTCAACATTTACAGTCTTGCAAAAATATGTGCACTTCTGACATTTAAGTTTAACATTCAACATGGGCAATTTCAGGCCGCGTTCAGAGCTGGGTCAGAAGGTCAAGTGTAGTCCTTATTATTTTACCTGTGTCATGGGTTAGCAAGGTGTGATTAACTTGAGTAATGGCTCATTTTAAAGCTTAGATTTTCTTCTTTCAAACAAGTATAAGCTTTCCATTCTAGCACAAACTGCCAGTTAGTAGTGGAATATTTAGTTTGGTCAATTTCAGGCCGCGTTCAGAACTGGGTCAGAAGGTCAAATGTAGTCCGTATTATTTCACCTGTGCCATGGGTTAGCAAGGTCTGATTAACTTGAGTAACACCTCATTTTAAAGCTTAGATTGTCTTCTTTCAAACAAGTATCAGCTTTCCATCCTAACACAAACTGGCTACTGTTAATCAAAGATTTAGTGTGATCACTGTGGGGCAGCTGTCAGAGCTGGGTCAGAGGTCAAACCTGGTCTGTCAGGACAGAGGTCAAACTTCTTTCACTTACAATGTTTGAACAGTGCTTCTAATGTGTTTCAACATGTTTAGGCATTTCCAGGAATGTGTTTAATTCATTGTAACTTGGAAATGACTTTATTTGCATGAAATGACAAACATTCACAACCTCACTCAGTCTGGGAATCATCAGCACCGGTGATGCACTTCTCAGCTTGAGTAAATCAGCTGTTAGTCTCAGGCAGGGCTCTCAGCCTTCCAGCCTTCAGTGTTTCAGGCTCGCAAGATCTGATTAACTGGAGTAATTCCCCATTTTAAAGCTTAGCTTTCCAACCTAGCACACACTTTTATAACAACACGCTTTTCCCACATTGCAGTGTCCAGGGTGTGCAGTGGACGATCCCAAACAGGAAGTTCATGGCACAGAGGGCCTTTATCAGAAGCACTCTGTGGACCATGCCTCGCTGAAGGACTGTGGCGTATACCTGCAGAGGGAGCTTTGCAATGAAACTTTAAACAGGAGGTGAGTACTACCATGAAACATAATGCAAGTAAAAGATGATTTTGCAAAATATTAGAAGACAATTTAACATGTTGTAACATGTTTTCTTATCTTTTTGGAGTATTTAAATTTAAATCTATCTATCTATCTATCTATCTATCTATCTATCTATCTATCTATCTATCTATCTATCTATCTATCTATCTTGTCTTTTCAGGTTGAAAGCGTTGCCTGGTACCTGTACTACTTGGACCCACAGAAGCCATCCCTGCAGTTTGTCAGGAACAGGGAGAAGATCCAGCAGTACCTCTGTGAGCTCTCTGAGGCAAAGCTCACAAAACAGACACAGATGAATTACCTGAAGAGCTTGAAGAGGTTGGTAGCATTTCTTGTGTTTTTTTTTCTCCATATAATATCAACACTTGTGTAGACAATAAACGTAATTGGGCTTAAATTTGTGTAAATACTTAAAGTACTTGCACTTCCTCTGACAGATTCCTGGTGTACCACACTGTCAACACCAGCCTGAGGCGAGAGGATGAGACACTTCATGCGGACTGCAAGGACTTCATCGACTACATTGGCTCACTGCAGAAGTCCTGCTCCAAGCAAGTGAGCAAAGAGATCACCCAAAAGAGGTAAGTTTAGTTGTTTGCATGCAGTTAACTGCATTACAGTACAGATAAGTGAGCAATGTGGCAAGTAAGGTCCTGATTTGTTCACACATTTGATCTTTTTCCTCACAGACAGCCTGTTGACTGAGAAACAGCAGCTGACACCGAATGACTGCTTGGCTGTGCTGAGGGCTGCCAAGAAGGACTTCTGGGCAGTTATGGGGACGGTCTTTGAGGACAAGGACGCGGCCCTGGAGTTGACTGAGTGCTGCTTTGTGTGTACTATCTGCAGGCAGTGGTGATTTTGAGTCACCTCCAGCGACCAGGCGTGGTGGAGCGCATGACTGTGAGTATTATTGTGCCCTTTTTGTCTGGCCTGGATTTTTGCCGTTACCCTTACTAATCGATATGATATCCTTGTTTTGTGCAGGTCCAGGAGTGGGTTGTGAGACAGAGAGACACACTGGGCAACACAGTTATTGGAGTGAAGGAGCACAAGACTGCAGCACAGCAAGTGGCCACGTTTGCCCTGTCACAGGAAGAGGAGTTTGTAAGGTCAAATTCAAAGTTCAAAGCATGTCCAGGAATGTGTTTAATTCATTGTAACTACATTAGAAATGACTTTTCTGCAAGTGGTTACACACCGTCACAACCTCACTCATCAGCATCGGTGGTGCACCTCTCAGATTGAGTAAATTAGCTGTTAATCTCAGGCAGGGCTCTCAGCTAATGCAAAATGGCCGTCATGTATATAGATGTAAATACAGAATTACTGCAAGAGATAAAATTAGTGCTGTCAATCAATTAAAATATTTAATTGCGATTAATCTCATGAATGTCATAGTTAACTCACGATTAATCGCAAAGTGGATCAGCTTGCTTTGTGCAAATGTTTTTTTATTAAAAACAACAACGTGTAGTGTTTTATTTCACACTAACATTCTGATTTGAAGCAAAATCTCACACAATTTAACACTGTCAATAAACAGATGACAAAAAAATACATACCTCGTTACAAAAAGCCCCTTCAACAACCCTTTCTAAGGGATGAAAACAGGGTGATAATAGATAAAGTTACAAAGTGCTCATCATTGTAAACTGGGACTCAGGCTATAGTGCAGTTAAACCATGGCTGAAACTTTCCTTTCTGAAGTTTCCTTTGAACATACAAGCAGTCAGACTATACTGCTCTTCTGTTTATTCACCAGAGGCTGATCAACCCAGCCTCTTATTTCTCTCCAGAAACAATGAACATCACTTGTCTATGGCTGCAGTCAGTTTGTTCTTAGTTGCGGTATCCATACGCCTCTGTTGAAAGCCATCCATTGTCGTCTGGTTTAAACAAGGAGGCGGCGGAGAATTCGCATTCGCCGTGTGTTTGGCCATCAAGTGGTGTTTCAGACTGGATGTGCTGCAGTGATAATTCAGTTCACACCAACAATACACAAAGATAACATCCACACAAACCGGTAGCTTATTTTTTTTTTTTTTAAACTAGCGAGTAGGCGAGACCAAACACGTGCGTGGGGCGTGTCTACTGTTTTGTTTCCAGTTTACAAACGGAACCTGTAATTTTCCTAGCATTACTAGCAGTGGCCACAGCTTATAAAAAAACTACAAGTTCACTGGGTCACAAAGAACGTTAATCTCGCAATTTAAAAAAATGACGCAGTTAAAATTGACTTGCGTTAACGTGTTAATAATGCAATATTTTTAACAGCACTAGATAAAATAAATGTTTTTTGTTTTATTCATTCAATTCAATTTTATTTGTATAGCGCCAAATCACAACAGAAGTTGTCTCAGGACACTTTCCATACAGAGCTGGTACAGACCAAGCTCTTTTATCTACAAAGAAACCAACAATTCCCCCATGAGCAAGCACTTGGCGACAGTGGCGAGGAAAAACTTCCTTTAACAGGCAGAAACCTCGAGCAGAACCAGACTCTGGGTGGGCGGCCATCTGCCTCGACCGGTTGGGTGAGAGAGGAAGAGCAAGAGAGGGAGAGTGAGACAGACAGACAGACAGACAGACAGACAGACAGACAGACAGACAGACAGACAGACAGACAGACAGAAATGCAGTCAGAGAGAGAGAGAGCGAGAGAGAGAGAGACACAGAGAGACAGACATGCAGTCACAGTAACAGTGACAGTGGATGTAATAACAGCAGTAGCAGTTGCAGTGGATGTCAGGCAGGGCCAAGGCAGGAGACGCAGCTGAAATCCACAATCCAGATTCAGCCACTGTCCATGGGAACCTGCAAGACGACAAAGCACAGAGACTCCGGGGAAGGAGCTAAGTTAGTAACACGCCGTGGTAGGACATGAAAGCGTGCGGATGGAGAGGGACAGAAGGACAGAGGAGCTCGGTGTGTCTTTGGATGTCCCCCGACAGTCTAATCCTATAGCAGCATAACTAGGGGCTGGTCCAGGACAAGCCTGAGCCAGCCCTAACTATAAGCTTTATCAAAAAGGAAAGTTTTAAGCCTACTCTTAAATGTAGAGACAGTGTCTGCCTCCCGCACAAAGACTGGAAGATGGTTCCACAGGAGAGGAGCTTGATAGCTAAATGCTCTGACTCCTGTTCTGCTTTTTGAGACTTTAGGAACCATAAGTAGACCTGCATTCTGGGAACGCAGTGTTGGAGTGGGGCAATAAGGTACTATGAGCTCTTTAAGATAAGAAGGTGCCTGGCCATTTATGGCTTTGTAAGTAAGGAGGAGAATTTTAAACTCTATTCTAAACTTTACAGGGAGCCAGTGCAAAGTGGCGAGTATTGGAGAAATATGATCTCGCTTCCTGGTTTTTGTCAGAACACGTGCTGCAGCGTTCTGGAGCAACTGGAGAATATTCAGCGACGAATTTGGGCAGCCTGATAGTAAAGAATTGCAATAATCCAGCCTGGAAGTTACGAATGCATGGACTAGTTTTTCTGCATCATTTTGAGACAAAATATGCCTGATTTTTGTGATGTTACGTAGGTGAAAAAAGGCAGTCCTTGAAATTTGTTTTACATGGGAGTGAAAGGACATGTCTTGGTCAAAGATGACTCCCAGATTCTTTACAGTGGTGCTGGAGGCCAGCGCAATGCCATCCATAACTGCTATGTCATCAGACTTTCTAAGATGTTTAGGGCCTACTACTATAACTTCAGTTTTGTCCGAGTTTAGCATCAGAAAATTGCAGGTCATCCAGGTCTTTATGTCATGAAGACATGCTTGTAGTCTAGTTAACTGATTGGTTTCTTCCGGCTTCATTGATAGATATAGCTGGGTATCATCTGCATAGCAATGAAAATTTATTGAGTGCTTCCTGATAATCTTACCTAAAGGAAGCATATATAAGGTGAATAGAATTGGTCCAAGCACAGAACCCTGCGGAACTCCATAGCTGACTTTAGTGAGCACAGAAGAGTCGTCATTAACGCGTACAAACTGAGAGTGATCTGACAAGTAGGATTTAAACCAGCTTAGCGCAGTTCCCTTAATGCCAATTAAGTGTTCCAGTGTCTTCAATAGGATGCCATGGTCAATGGTGTCAAATGCAGCACTAAGATCCAATAAGACTAGTACAGAGACAAATCCTTTATCAGATGCAATTAGAAGCTCATTTGTAACTTTAACCAGTGCTGTCTCTGTGCTATGATGTACTCTAAATCCTGACTGGAAATCCTCAAATAAACTATTGTTGTTTAGAAAGTCGCACAGCTGATTGGCAACTGCTTTCTCAAGAGTTTTTGAGAGAAAGGGAAGGTTGGATATCGCTCTATAGTTGGCTAAAAACCCTGGATCAAGAGTTGGCTTTTTAAGGAGCGGTTTTATCACAGCTACTTTAAAGGACTGTGGTACATAGCCTGTTGATAAAGACAGATTGATCATGTCTAATACTGAAGAGTCAATTAGAGGTAATACTTCTTTAAACAGCTTAGTCGGGATAGGATCTAAAATACAGATTGATGATTTTGATGATGAAATTATTGAAATTAGTTGGTGAAGGTCGACAGGACTAAAACAGTCTAAAACTGCGACAGACTGAGTAACAGTTTCTACGGTTTTTGTGTTTGAAGACAAAACAGTGCCTGTTGATGGCAGGAGCCGATGAATTCTGTCTCTAATAGTTAGAATTTTATCATTAAAGAAGCTCATGAAGTCATTACTGTTCAGAGCTAAAGGAATACATGGTTCAACAGAATTATGGCTCTCTGTCAGCCTGGCTACAGTGCTGAAGAGAAACCTGGGATTGTTCTTATTTTCCTCTATTAGTGCAGAGTAATAGGCTGCCCTGGCACTGCGGAGGGCTTTCCTGTATATTTTAAGACTGTCTAGCCAGGCGAACCGAAATTCTTCCAAATTTGTAGAACGCCATTTCCTTTCTATTTTCTGTGAAGTTTGCTTTAATTTGTGGGTTTGAGGAGTATACCATGGAGCTAACCTCCTCTGTTTAATTTTCTTCTTTTTTAGGGGAGCAACAGAGTCAAGTGTCATATGCAATGAACCTGTAGCACGATCAACCAGGTAGTCAACCTGGGAGGGACTAACGTTAGCATAGGAATCCTTTGTTGTATTGAGACATAGCATTGAATTAAATACTGATGGGATCATATCCTTAAATTTAGATACAGCACTATCAGACAGGAGTCTGGTATAAGAATTTTTGCCTACTGGCTGGTAGTCTGGTAATATGAATTCAAAAGTTATTAAATGATGGTCCGATAAAAGAGGATTCTGTGAGGAGACTATTAAGTCTTCGATTTCAATGCCATATGTCAGAACAAGGTCGAGGGTGTGGTTAAAACAGTGAGTCGGTTCATGTACATTCTGACGGAAGCCAACTGAGTCTAATACTGAGATAAACGCAGTGCTAAGGCTGTCATTATCAACGTCGACATGTACATTAAAGTCACCTACAATAATTACTTTATCTGTTTTAAGGACTAAACCTAATAGAAACTCAGAGAACTCAGCTATAAATTCGGAGTAAGGACCAGGAGAGCGGTATACTATAACAAATAAAACTGGCTGCACTGTTTTCCATTTCTCATGAGAAAGAGTGAGAACAAGGCTTTCAAATGAGTTATAGTCAAGTTCAGGTTTAGGGTTGATCAAAAGGCTTGAGTCAAAAATGGCTGCAACTCCACCTCCTCTGCCGCTGCCTCGAGGAATGTGAGTATTAATATGGCTCGGAGGAGTAGCTTCATTTAGGCTCACATACTCTTCAGGACACAGCCAGGTTTCAGTCAGACAAAATAAATCAATATTATGGTCTGATATTAACTCATTTACTAAAACAGCTTTAGAAGACAGAGATCTGATGTTAAGGAGTCCACATTTAATTCTCCTATCTTGTTGTACTATTGCAGTGGTTGTTTTAATTTTAATTAGATTCTTATGTTTAACTCCTCTTCTCTGTATTTTTGGTTTACTTAGTTTACGTGGTCGGGGGGCAGACACAGTCTCTATGGAGTGTTGGGTGGGTAACTGCTCTAATGGAGGCGCAGAGAAGCATGTAGGACTGCAGCTCTGCCTCCTGGTCTCAACTCTGAGTTGTCAGGGGTTAGGTTCATAAATAAAATTGGTCAGATTTCAAAATAAAGCATCTGTCTTTCTCTCTGTGTGTCTGTGTTGTGCAGGCTAAAAGTTAAAAAAAAACAAATTATTAGAGATAAACTTATTATTTCAGAAATTGATTTCATCCTGTTTAGAATTTAGACAAATTGGGTTTTATTACTGTCCATAATGGATTTTGACAGTGACTTACTGGAAAAGTACACATTAAATTACTTGATAGTATTTGCGGAAGTAGTATAGGATGTAGTAAGACGAGCAGTCCAGGTTTGATGAACTTCTTATGGAAGAAACTGATTTTATCCCACGTCAAAATTAGACAAAAATGGCTTTTATTGCGATCGGTAAGGGATTTTGAGAGTGAATTACTGGAAAAGTACACAGTAAAAGTAGTTGATAGTATTTGTGCAAGTAGTATAGGAAGCAGTAAGTGCAGCAGTACTGGTTTGATGAACTACTTATGGAAGAAGTGATTTCATTCAACTTCAAAATTAGACGAAAATGCGAATTATTGCGATCCATAAGTGACTTTGAGAGTGAATTACTGGAAAAGTACACAGTAAAAGTGTTTTATACTATTTGTGCAAGTGGTCTAGGGAGTACTTAGTCCAACAGTACATGTTTGGTGAACTACTTATGGACGAAATTGATTTTATTACACATCAAAATTAGAGGAAAATGCGAATTATTGCGATCCGTAATGGAATTTGAGAGTGAATTACTGGAAAAATACACAGTAAAAGTACTTCATATTATTTGTGCAAGTAGTATAGGAAGTACTAAGTTCAGCAGTATTGGTTTGGTGAACTACTTATGGAAGAAAGTGATTTCATACCACTTCAAAATTAGACGAAAATGGCTTTTATTGCTGTCCGTAATGGACTTTGAGAGTGAATTACTGGAAAAGTACACAGTGGAAGTACATGATAGTATTTGATAAAGTAGTATCGGAGGTACTAAGTCGAGCAGTCCAGGTTTGATGAACTACTTATGGAAGAAACTGATTTTATCCCACTTCAAAAGTAGACGAAAATGCAAATATTTCACGATCCTTATGGGATTTTGAGAGTAAATTATTAGAAAAGTACAATGTAACAGTAGCTGATAATATTTGTGCAAGTAACATATGAAGTACATTATCCAGTAACACCTCTTTAGCTACTTATGGTATAATTTGTTTTTTTTGTTTTTTTTTAACTTTTAAAAAATCATTTCAATATGACATTCAACACATTGAAGCCTGCACAACACAGACACACAGAGAGAAAGACAGATGCTTTATTTTGAAATCCGGAAGTAAAGATTGGTGGCGGTTGCTTTCACCGTAAATTTGAGAGTAAATGCGCACTTGAAATACAGCGGCGGCTGGTTTGACCACGGATACGCGAGAGGCGGCTGGCTTGACCGCAGTTTTACCTCTGTCTAAACCACATTCAAGATATTTACGCCATGATTCATGACAACAAGCTAGTTAACGTTGTTACCTGTAACATTAGCTAATTTACTTAACAGTTAGCTAGCCTAACAGTTTGAAAACATCATCATTCTGAGTTAGAGAATGAACACAAACATTGCGTAAGGTTATTAATTTCCAGAAAATAACAAGGAAATGTTTTCTTACCTGATATCTCCAGGATAACAGTTATAACCGTGAAGTTCACTGTCAGCTGACCAAACAGATCCGCCTGACTCTTACTCTGTGAACGTACTCCAGCTTTTTGTTCTCCGTTTAAATTCCACAACTAAGATTTGCTCAACATAAAAAAAGGCGAGCAGATGTAGAATAATCCAGGTAATAATCCAGGTAATGCATTACTAGTGGTCCACTAGTCAGGACATGTGCTTGCCGAGGTGCGCATGTTACTGGCTTGGTAATAAAGTCGTCCATTGACAACTTTTTCAGCACTGTAACGTAGCGATAGAAAATTAGCGTTACCACATTTCCTATTCAAGCACGACATCACCGTTATAACATTACAGCAAACACATATGTGTGGTAAGGCTAATTAAATCGTCGTCGTTAGTGTTAACGTTTACATCTGTCAGTATAAGTAAGTAGCTCAGTGTTTACGTTAATGTTAGTGGCTAACTAGCCAATTAGCTTAACGAGACGACTGTCCCTCTTGCCTTGCAGATTTTGCATTGCACATGCTTGTCTTTTGTTTTGTGAATGCTCCCAAACTTTAGAGCTTCGTTGCCGGGTAGACATGATACTGGTCTGGCATAACTTCCGGTAACATGAAGGCTGACGCCAATTACCATTACTGCGCATGTGCATCAAGGACAGACAGGCAGACAAGGCAGCGGAGGGTACAGCGGCAGTTTTGCGTGAAAAACAAAGCTTCAAAAAATAAACGACGCGTCGACTACTAAATTAGTCGTCAACGATTTTGATAGTCGACGTAGTCATGACTAATTGACTAATCGTTAGCTTAGCTTAGCATAAAAACTGGAGATGGGTAAACAGCCAGCCTGAATCTTTCCAAACTTCTCCTCACTACTCACCAAGTTGTTGATTGGAGAGCCAACACTGATCCGTGCTCGTCGTCTGCCACCATCAAAAAGTACACCATTCACCGTTGAAATGCTGAAACCAATAATAACTAAACTGGGTTTGTCTCTGCTTTTAAAGCCAGTGCGTGGAATGTTGTGACCTCACAACATTCCGAGTACCACATCTTCAAAGAGATCAAAGCCAAAGCAGCAGATTAAAGAAAAAAAAAAAAAGATTTCATGGTACCTGAAAGACAAACAACAGTAACTGGATTCAGTCATATCAAAACATGGTTGGAGGCCAAGTCTCATGATCTGTCCACAGTCAATATATGCAGCGCCGTCGCAGGGGGGTGCGAGGCCCTGTGCGAACCTCGAAGTGCGAGGCCCTGCTCCCCTACAGGGACGCTGCTCTGTGTGTGTGATTCTACTGTAGGTGTGTGTTTATGACTTACTTGAAGAAAGCTTCTTTCTGACTTCAGGATTTTCATCTCAAATATCACTGCTGTGGCTGAAGGGCAGATATCCATGCAGTATTGTAGTGTATTCAATATAAGAGCTGCAATACTCGGTATGTTCCGTAGGTGGCACTGTAGCTTTGTGGTGTTGTTACTGTGTTGTTGTGGAGACCGGAGAATAAAACAAAAACTAAGTTGACCACCAGACATGGCGTCGTCCACAACAGATATTACAAGTATCCTAAACAGCAACTACGCTGAGCTGCCACCATGTCATGGGTTCAGCCCAGCAACGCTGGTACAGGAACCACTCGGGGGGTATAGTGATAGGTTCCAACAATACACACACAATTACAAAGGGGGGACGGCAGGCACCTCCCAAAAGACTCGCAAGTCAATCCAGCAACATCTTGGAGTGAAACCTCATATAAACTAGGACCTGTGCTTCAAAGCCCTGCTCCAGTCCTTTGATAGGTCTCAGAATGGCTTTGATCCATCAGAGATGACATCACCATTCTGTTGAGATCATTCGTTTCCGTAGCAACAATCAAATTATTCCAGAGAAAGCCCTTCAGAACCAATTGACACCTGTCATGAACCAGTAAACACTACTCCAGGCTAACTGATGGTGAACCTGTGAAAACTCTGATAGACCTGTCAACACTAAGCAGTGACACACGTATGAACCATTAAATCTTAACAGATCACTAAAACAACTTACTGTCAGCCTGCTGTAAAACTGGGACATTGACAGGAAACGAGTGGGTACAGATGGAGAGTTGGGGGAACTTACGCTTACAAATCAAACCCCTTGTAATAATTTGTATATATACAAAAAAAATTTCTAATTTTCTAATTTCCAATATGAATCAAAACCCACGACTGAAATGCAATTACAATAGTTTGACCTATGTGGCATTTGGGTATGCAGCCGATTAGCTTAGCTTAGCATAAAAACTGGAGATGGGTAAACAGCCAGCCTGAATCTTTCCAAACTTCTCCTCACTACTCACCAAGTTGTTGATTGGAGACCCAACACTGATCCGTGCTCGTCGTCTGCCACCATCAAAAAGTACACCATTCACCGTTGAAATGCTGAAACTAATAATAACTAAACTGGGTTTGTCTCTGCTTTTAAAGCCGGTGTGTGGAATGTTGTGACCTCACAACATTCCGAGTACCACATCTTCAAAGAGATCAAAGCCAAAGCAGCAGATTAAAGAAAAAAAAAGATTTCATGGTACCTGAAAGACAAACAACAGTAACTGGATTCAGTCATATCAAAACATGGGTGGAGGCCAAGTCTCATGATCTGTCTACAATCAATATATGCAGCACCGTCGCAGGGGGGGTGCGAGGCCCTGTGTGAACTCGAAATGCGAGGCCCTGCTCTTTGGCATGGATGCTAAAACATGTGTAGAGATCTAACTTTCCAGCAAGAAAAAGGCTCACACCCTCTTAACCCTCCTAACTCTCAGCACCCAACCCTCATTTTACCTCTCCTCTTACAGGGACGCTGCTCTGTGTGTGTGATTCTACTGTAGGTGTGTGTTTATGACTTACTTGAAGAAAGCTCCTTTCTGACTTCAGGATTTTCATCTCAAATGTCACTGCTGTGGCTGAAGGGCAGATATCCATGCAGTATCCTAAACAGCAACTACGCTGAGCTGCCACCATGTCATGGGTTCAGCCCAGCAACGCATGATTATTTGTTCACAACATTCATTGTTTACACTTACAAATCAAACCCCTTGCAATAATTTGTATCTATACAAAATAGCATCTCATTTCCAATATGAATCAAAACCCACGACTGAAACGCAAGTACAATAGTTTGACATATGTGGCATTTGGGTATGCAGCCGATTAGCTTAGCTTAGCATAAAAACTGGAGATGGGTAAACAGCCAGCCTGAATCTTTCCAAACTTCTCCTCACTACTCACCAAGTTGTTAATTGGAGACCCAACACTGATCCGTGCTCGTCGTCTGCCACCATCAAAAAGTACACCATTCACCGTTGAAATGCTGAAACTAATAATAACTAAACTGGGTTTGTCTCTGCTTTTAAAGCCGGTGTGTGGAATGTTGTGACCTCACAACATTCCGAGTACCACATCTTCAAAGAGATCAAAGCCAAAGCAGCAGATTAAAGGGAAAAAAAAAAAAAGATTTCATGCTTAATTGATGATCGATCTTTTATAGATTTAGGCCTCTTTTATTTAGGATATTTATTGTTGTTTTATCGTCAAATTGTTATGGAGAAATAAACCCCGGTTTTATTTCTCCATATCAACCAACTAACTCCATATTATCTCGCTTAATATGCCAATTGCATAATTTAGCGAATTTGCAAGTCCCGTCACTTGTCTGCTACAACCCTCCTCTTGTTCATTTGTTTTCAACTTTTCAATCAGTGGATTGGTGGATTATTATATTACATCTTACGATGTGTGTATTTGTGTATAGTCACATCTGTCGGGGCGCGGTGCCACCGACACGAGAGGAGAGACGCCGGGTCCGAGCCTCTGTTCAGCAGGTTTGCTTTTTAGCCCGGAGCCTCCACTCTTCATGGAACAACTTACAAGTCAATTGTCATTACAATTAGTCCCAAGCAGTTTAATGATGGTAAAAATGAAACATAGGCTGAGGTAAATAATCTGCATTTCCTCTTTTCTGCGCTCCTCTGACCAGATGGCGTCCATAGCGGTGTCTTGGCAACGGTCTGTTCAGAAATAACAATAAAACACAAACGCATCACATTATGAAAGTGCTTGTGATTGTTTTTGGTTAAAGAGAGGGGGACAGCAGAGCTACTCTGGCAGCTCAGGTGAGCCAGGTGGAGAGCGGAGGCGTCCTTTATTTTCTGCTTTTATTTTTTATAAAGGGCACCATCCTTACAGGTGAAGCCGAAGCACACAGACGTTCCGCTTTTCTGGGTTCTTATTGGATTCAGAATGAATACAATCCCATCTTTAATGATATGTAGGCTATACAGCCTGGTCTACATTCAATAAACTACAGCAGATTAACGTGATCGCGGAGCAGAGAGTCATCATCTGGACTCCGTACCCACGGTCAGTAGGCTATTAGTAGGTAAGAACAACAACAATCAAACAGCAGCAACAACCATTATTCATTGCATTATTACATTTGTGGGAAGTTATTACAACATTGAAAGTTGAAGATTTTCACTTCCACACAAACGTAATAAATCTCTACAAACGTAACAGTTATTACATTTGTGGGAAATCGCGTGTTACGTTTGTAGCAGGCAGCGGCTGTTACGTTTGTGGAAAATGTTTTACGTTTGCAGGATTATTACATTAAAAGCTGCATATTTTTATAACGTTGGTGGTTTATTACGTTTGTGGGCATTATTACATTGGCGGGTGTTACAGGGATGATGACACATGAATGAGGGAGAGGGAAAGAGAAATAATAGACATGGTTGACTGATCTGATTATCACTGTTTTCCAGACAGTGCTGAATAAAGAAGGCCTGTGAACTTGAAAAAAAAAGACATCATCCAAGACTTTTTTTTTTTTTTTTATGCCGGCTGGACCAAAGCGAAAGGGGTTGGTGTTTAACGATGTGATGGGGCCGCTGATCGACTGTCTGGTATTATGGGCTGGTCAGACCAATATTTCAAATAAATAAAAAAAAAAGTGGCCGACTATCGGCCCAAATAGCACGTCGGCCCACCGGGAAAATGCCCGCTATGCCAGATGGTCAGTCCGTCCCTGGCTAAGACGCTACATTAATGATCCGTTAATGTCAGGAAGCACGGAACAAATCGCGTCTAAGACGCAACATTTAATTGTCAATTAAAGGACGATTCCGTATTTTACGGGACGGGTGGCAACCCTACCTATAATTGAGCTTGAACAGCCAATTGTGTGGAGAGATTGCTGCCCCATACAAAATAAAACAAATATAGAACAGAAATATGTCAGCTAAGACGCGACATTAATGATCCGTTAATGTCAGGAAGCACCCAACAAGCCATAGCTTCGATGAGCCGCAGACGAACGGAGATCGATTCACCTGATCTAATAAGCAATTGATGAAGCACTGAAAAAACACTTTAAAAACCTTCTCATGGTCAATTCTTTAAGCCGAATTACTCAACAGAGCCTACTGATTACTTTCCCAGATCGAAAACACGCGGACCGACGCAGATTTTGGAGAAAAAGCGAGATGACTTTAAATTTGTGGATTTTTGACTGGGGTTCGGCGAGCCCCGCAGCGTCCCGTCAGAGTCCTCACTTCGGGACGAAAGCGACTGCCACACTGTCAAAAACAGTTATATTTCTCCGTAGATTTTACAAATAGATCATAAACTATCACTGAGTTTTAGGCGTGTTATTCAAATGTGTACTTTTTCCATAATGAGTCTTACCTGGACACAGTTTCATGCAAACGATGTCCTCGTGCGCCTGAGGTGAACGGCAGAGTCCCGTGATCTTGCTGGGCAGGTGGAGGTCTGCTATCCTGCACGTTCACATACAAGCAGATTGACTGTCTGTGTACATGTATGAAAGAAGATTCACCGACCGGTATCGAGGAACACTTTCAGTCAAATTTCAGGTTTCTGCGTGAGTTCAGAGCTCTATGTCCAGCCTGACCCGGTTCTGGACGTCTACAGACAGCCAGAATGAGTTACAAAAAGACATACTGGTTGTCCATGATCTGGACGTGTATTGGACATCCATCTCTTCTCAGCCATCAGTTGATTTCTTGCATGATCAGCCTGTCAGCTCCAGACGCTGTTTGCCAATGAACACCTGCATCAACTGCCTTAAGTTGCCGCTGCTTGACACATACGATACATACATAAACATACATATTATTTTTCAATAACCAATGCATTCACAGGCTGTATAGAAAACCTTTTTTCTGTCACATTCTTTTTTGATCAACTAACTAAAACTTTGAATATATGTGACTAGTGGAGTGGTCGGGAGGTTATTTTTATTTATTTCCTTATTTATTTTTTTATTTTTTTAAAAAGCCCAGTGGTGCAACAAAATCTAAATGTTGGTTACATTATTCAATCTGTTGTGAGATAAACTGTTTAGCTCAGCACTTTGCATAAAAGTACTATATGCAGCCATTTATCATGTATCTGTTACAGTACAATCCACAGTGTTCTCGTACTCAAGCAGCTTTGTTACTGTTCACTAAGAAAATTCACCAGGCCTGAAAATGATTGTCTGCCGTGGTTACCATCATCACTCAGTGGGTCTACTGTCTCTGGAATTCTGTTCAGAACGGTTTGATTTACATTAAAGTTGTTGACTGGAACAACAATATTGTTTTCAGTCTCTAACTGTAGAGGGGTGTCTTCATTGATTTCCAAGGTATCATTTCCTGCTAAAATGTCCTGAATTGCACCAGCTCCAGCACTGTTAAGAAGCCCTCTCTGCCACAGCTGGAGAGCTGTTTGTCCTCCTTGTGTGGATAATCCATGATTGTTCCACTGATTTCAGAATTCTGCAGCCGCCCTCTGAACTCTTGGCAAGTCGATGTAGTGCAGACAAAACAGATGGAGTTCATCTGTAGAATCCAGGATGCCCTCATTTTCCATGAAGGTGAAGAGGTTACTGAAGTGGAACGAGACAACTCTGTTCAGCTCTGCCCACAACCGTTCAATCCTCTGATTGTGGACACTGCGTCCAGTAATGACACTGCCTCTGTTTAACCCCCTTCTCTCCAGCATATACCGGGCAACTGCTGTGTTCTCCATGCCATGGTCACAGCGTACTCTGAAGGGAAGGCCAAAGCTCTGTACACCAGTACAAAACAGTTCCAGTACACTTGATGCCCTGTTGTTACTGAGGCACTGCAAGTATATGATGGTCCGGTTAAAGCCGTCAACACATCCATGAAAGACCAACCTCCACCTCACCAGCTTCTGGTTTCCATCCATATGCCTGTGGGGAGAAAAACTGACAACAATTACTACTGTATTCAGTCTTGCGATAGACCCCCCACCAAACCCCCACCTACCTCCACTCTGTAGGGAAAAACAGCCCCCAGAGAAAACAGGAACAGACCGCAGCAGGTCTGTGGTGGAGGAGGTGGAGGAGCCACTGCTATGCACAACTATACACCAACACGCACACATTTTTAATACGTGCACGATTTTTATGTGCACATGCACAAAACTTTTGACAGTAACCTTACCCCATATATTAATAATTCATGTTTCCCCTACAACTCCATGGTTCCACTCCACAGATACGCTTTATGTAAAGTCATATGGTGTGTTGGAAGCTTTGCAGCCTGATGGCTGTGGGCTTGCAGCTGTGTGTTTTAGCATACAATTAAAACACATTGATTTGGCAAAACTAAATAAGAAAAATAGGCTAAATTCTCCTAAAAATGATGGCAGTGGTTCCAACAATTCAGTCATTGTTAATATTATGTTTTTAGTGGCATAGACTTCAATACCATATCCACTGTAATGTGCTGTTTGAGGCTGCAAGAGTAAGAATGTGTGTATACATTAATATATTACCAGTGTGTGTGTTCAAAGAACCAAACTTGATGTAATATTACAAAACACTCACCATAATTGATTCGGAGTCTGAACATTGTAAATTCTTCGGCGAATTGCACAGCGGCGGCGGAAGGTCCGTCCAACTGGGTCGAGCTGTTGCAGGCAACGTCTCACTCTCCAACACTGTATTCTAATGCTGCGTGATCGGAGGCCTCCTAGCACACACCTTTCTCCTGCATTTGGGGTGGTTTGAAGGATTGCACGAACAATGTCAGTCAAGGCCTCATCAGACATTGCTGTGTAAGTCAGTGGTCCAATCTGAAGTTGCTGTCTGTGCCTGTACAATGTCCTTCTGCTGATCCAAAACATACAGCTGTCCTTTGCCAACTCATTCCAAGGGACAAACAGTAGGTCATCTGTTCATGTAATATATTGTACTGAGGGCGACCAGGATGACCAGTTCTGACTGTTGGCGGTGCTCTTGAAGTAAACATATCCCTTTGTCAGGGAACAGAAACTGAACTTGAAAAAGAAGGTAAATAAGTGGAAAAATCATGACTGCTTTGCTACTGTTCTTAGAAAAACTATAAAGTTGTCCTTAAAAGTGCTGCTGCTTGATTTGAATGCTCCCACGTAGCTTCAGTTTAGCGAGCAGTACTCTGAGAAGGTCCAGGATTTATTTTTAGGGCTGTAAGCCAATCAAGGAATGAGGATTTAAACTGTCTTCCTGTTTGATCAAACTAACTTCCTGTTTAATTCTACTCTTTCACACATGGTACAATTCCCTCTCACATAAACCATCATAACTTCTTAAACACACAATCATTGTCCCTCAACACACATGTCATTTTTTATCAAAAACGCCTCTATTTTCTTCTCTCATACATCACCAATCCTTCTCAGTCACACTCATTGAGTCTTACAGACATAATCATAGTGTCTCATGCACACTTTATCATACTCATTCACACACACACCATTGTCTCTCACTTACACTATCTTTCTTTCACACACAGTGCTGTACTCTCTCACACACTCTACAGTTTCTGTCATGCAAACAATATCATTCTTTCTCATTCACACCACTAATCTATCTTTCATACACGACTACAGAGAGTATGATGGTGTGTGTGTGAGAGTGTGACAGTGTTTTTAAGAGAGTACTGCTGTGTGTCCAAGTGATTATGATTTATGGCCCAGACAATACTGTGTGTGAGAGAGTATGATTATGCATGTCAGAGGGTATAGTAGTGTTTGTGTGAGAGTATAGTGGTGTACATGTGAGATTTTCATATTGTGTGTGAAACCAAGTATGAATTATCTCTCAAAGGGCCTCTCATAGAAAAGAAGCGCAGTATGTCGTCGGTAATAAGAGCTCTCTGTATCCTCCTCAAGAAGGGCAGAGGTGAATCCACGCATTCCAACAGACAATAAAACAGCATACAAAAGAAATCAACAACATATGTGTGTACATGATATCATACAAAAAGAGTATGCAAATAATATTGTCTTGGCAAGGATGGCTCATGCTGGTGATAACAAATTTCTCCGAAAGAAGCACGTGTAAGCTGTTGGTTAGGGGGCACATTGAACTTTGCTCCATCAGGCCCGTGTGTGCAAAGAAAAGTATATCCATTGATTGACTTGTCTCCGTTGGAAATCAGATTTGTTGGAGTGAAGAATAAAAGCGGCCTCGACATTTGGAAAGACGTGAAAGGAGCGAGCCCTCACACCCCAGAGTGTACATAGCGAGGGCACATGTATAAAAAGCTTGTGCGCATCAGCCTTTGTGGCTTACGGCCATACCAGCCTGACAACGCCTGCGTAGTGTCCTGTCAGTGGGGGGGGGGTGTCAGATCGTTAGTGTGCTCCTATTTTTCTCTCGACTTGTGCATATAGAATTTCTATATAGAAATATATTTTTTCCAGAGACATTTTTTCGCCGAGCTTCGGTTGTTTTAAGTTTTAAAACCCGGCCCCCAACAGTCTCTGGCTGTTTGGGGGACACGGCGACATTTTTTGTGAATGGAGTGTGTTTTACGCGCGAATATGATGGCTGAAACAAAGGGACTGCCGAGTGGACCAGAAAAAGGAAATGCCGACAATGGAAAGGAAAATAGGAGAATATATGAAAGAAAACACACTGTGTTGGTCGAGATGGACGGAGAAGAAAGAGGAACCATGATGGAGCTGCTGAGGAAAGTTAAGGAGGGGTGTGGAGAAGTGATCGGGTGCCGATATAAAACGCCGAGAATATATGAGCTGACAATGCGCGACGGAGTTGGCCGTGATAAAGTGACGGACGGATTTAAAATTAGAAACACCACCGTAACAGCGAAAGGACTGAGTGATGATGAGCTGGTAGTCTCATTTATAAACCTACCAACCTACACAGAGGACGAGGAGATTTTGGAGAAACTGAGGGAGTGGGGAGTAAAGGCGCTCTCCCCCATTAAGAGACGCATGTGGCAGCAAAGCCTTGTAGCTCTGATGGTGAAGACATTTGGGCAATAGGAGTTTTGTTGTTTGCGTGAGAAGCGTTTGTTCGAGGGGTGCGCAGAGGCCAAATTCAGACCTTTCTCAGACTCTCACAGACCCAAAGGGGCCCGTCACCATGGCGACCGCTGGAGATTATAATGGGTGTGTATTGCACGGAATGTTCAGGCTAGAGTGGAGGAGACCAACTGCCAGAGTGGGAGAAAGCCTAAAATTACTCCAGATTTTGTCTCTTTCCACACTCCTCCCAGCCACAATTTACACTCTACACGCATGATTTTTTCCAGGTTTGTAGACAAATTTCTTCTGTCTCTCACAATGTGCTCAAAAAATCTGAGAGACTTACAGAGTTTGAATTATCAGCTTCTAAGTGCAGCCACGTCTGTCTCTGCTCCTCATTGACTCCAATACAAAGATTTTCTGAGAGAGGCTGAACGGACCCCTGTTTTAAACTCGCAAGGGTCTGCGAAATATTGACTGTGGAAACACCGAAATCACACCGATTCGTTCAGGAAGTCCTGACAGCGATGACGGTCTGTGTTTTTTATTGATAGGACCGACCGTTTTGTCAGCATAAGCCCAAATGTCAGAGCAGTGCAGAGGCAGAAAATGGCTTTTTCTGTCTGAATGCATGTGTGTCTGCTGCACTGAGAGCAGGTGTGTGTAAACTACTGAAGCCTGTCTACGTCACAGTCGATTATTTGCGCACGAGGAGCTCTGAGCTCACGCAGAAACCTGAAATTTGACTTCAAAGTGTTCCTCGATACCGGTCGGTGAATCTTCTTTCATACATGTACACAGACAGTCAATCTGCTTGTATGTGAACGTGCAGGATAGCAGACCTCCACCTGCCCAGCAAGATCACGGGACTCTGCCGTTCACCTCAGGCGCACGAGGACATCGTTTGCATGAAACTGTGTTCAGGTAAGACTCATGATGGAAAAAGTACACATTTGAATAACACGCCTAAAACTCAGTGATAGTTTATGATCTATTTGTAAAACCTACGGAGAAATATAACTGTTTTTGACAGTGTGGCAGTCGCTTTCGTCCCGAAGTGAGGACTCCGACGGGACGCTGCGGGGCTCGCCGAACCCCAGTCAAAAATCCACAAATTTAAAGTTATCTCGCTTTTTCTCCAAAATCTGCGTCGGTCCGCGTGTTTTCGATCTGGGAAAGTAATCAGTAGGCTCTGTTGAGTAATTCGGCTTAAAAAATGACCATGAGAAGGTTTTTAAAGTGTTTTTTCAGTGCTTCATCAATTGCTTATTAGATCAGGTGAATGGAACTCCGTTCGTCTGTGGCTCATCGAAGCTATGGCTTGTTGGGTGCTTCCTGACATTAACGGATCATTAATGTCGCGTCTTAGCTGACATATTTCTGTTCTATATTTGTTTTATTTTGTATGGGGCAGCAATCTCTCCACACAATTGGCTGTTCAAGCTCAATTATAGGTAGGGTTGCCAACTTTTCAAAAAACCTTGGAGTGAGATTTGGTTGAGCCAACCAAAATTTTGCCGCATACATGATGGGACAACATAAGACACAGCATAGCTCATTTTGTGCATGTTTAATCAAACGATACAATAATATGATCTTACAGATTAGCCTACACAACAGTATATAAAATAATTAAAATTATCTCAACCTTAAACATCTACAATAGTAAAACAAAACATGCACATTAACACTAGGACTGCCAGCTTTATAGCACCCCCTCCAAGCGCCGCGCGTCAGCCAGACCATTATACGTAATTCCATTGTTTGTGCTCAGCACACCAAGACTGCATTTTTTCATACCAGAAATTATGATAAATCAACAAAATATCACAGCCTAGAGCAGGATCACAAACTTTTCAATGTCTAATGTCAATTTAGTAGTAGGCTTTTTTACTTGTTCATTTTATCTTAATTGTTTACCGCTGCTTCACATCCCCCATTAAAAAGAATAATTTGCTAAAATACACACTATAATAATAGATAATATGTAACATTTATTCTACTATATCATCACCATATCATAGCATGTGCTATATTAGTCTTAAGATTTAATTTTCATGTGGGAAAAAAAATCATAGCCATTGAAAACAACCCTGCAAAATGTATCATCTTTCAACTGCGGTCTGACGGCTGTGGCGGTCAGAGGTACATGCTCAGAAATCTTTTGTGCTTTATTTAAGCAGCTTCTAAGCTTCAAAAAAACCTACAAAATACATATTTAGGAAAAGTCAGAGAATGACAGGCTTGTAGTTTATAAAACAAAGTAATTTGGATTATAAAGGCCCCCAGTCTCTGCAAGCATAACTAATCGATCATGAGTGGCTTCTCTCAGGCTCAACAGATAGATCACAGATAAACTCAGCTGTTTAACTGTTTTTAACCTTAAACATATAAAAAGGCTCTTGATGTGCATTTCAGCGTGAGAAATCGGAGGTGTGGCGTGAGAGCGTGTGAAGCCAATCAAATGCGTGAGTCTCAGGGCCAATGCGTGAGAGTTGGCAGCTCTGCAAATATGAAGTAAAAACGTTACGTCGTCATTCGTCTGTCGATGACTGGATAGATACTTTATTCATTCCCACGGGGAAAATCAAAAAAGCAAAGTGTTTCCTCCAAGTCTCGAAGCGGCGTCCTTTACTTCTCAGATGAGCGTCTTATCCACTCGGCCACAGAGCAGCGCAATTCCTCTGCAGAGATTACAGACTACATATTAGAACTTTACGTCGTCATACTTTCACGCAGAAACATGATTGAAACCACAAAGACATGAAAGACATTTGGCGAACAGAGCTGAAGCGAGAGCGCGGGTCACGTGACAGGCGGTCGCTCTCAACTGCAGTGTTAAAAATACTGTGGTAATTGAATGCATCATATTCAGTGCAAACAGCTGCCACTTGTCCAGTGGAATGTGTATTTTTGTCTTCTATGTATATGCATATCACAAGAGTAAAGATAAAGAGCTAAGTATTATGCTGCATGACAATTAACAACATAGCAGAGTGAATCAGAAATTTCTGTTTATAAGCTTACCACGTAAGCCACTTGGTTACACTTATGTATTAAGTAAATAATGTGTCATTGTAAAGTGTTCCAAAGAGCAATTCTAACAACAGGTCAAGACTTTTTACAGTGGAAACACAGAAATCAGAACAATTTTGAGAAAAGGCAGCATGGTGGGTTGGAAGTAAAAGTAACACGCAAAATGAAGTCCAAAGTGTTGCTGCCAACAGGGAACTATTGTCCACATTTTTCTTAATCCGTGTCGTCAGAAAGGACAGCAAGTTCTTTTTCGAACATTTCAGCCGTGTCTGGTGAGTGTTGTTGCACACATGACTGTGAAGTTGTGGGAAGAGGTTCAGAGGTGGTGCTGTTACCTGCTGTAACATCCTTGGGTTCGTTTGATGCCATGCCTGTGTATGGGTTGGTGTAATGTGGTTGCTATGTTTGATGGAGTAAGCATGAGTTCAAAGGGTCCATTGTCAATGAAGTGACACTCCACATCTTCTGCGTCTTTGAACTGCTCTTTATCCATTGGTTTTAAGTATGTTTCGAGAACAGATGGTGGCAGAGTGACATGGGTTTCCTCTGCACCCTCAGATTGCACAACCAATGTGCCAGACACAGTTTGTGAATATGCAATGGTTTTTTGCATGAAGTGGCACCGCTCACATCTGTGGTGTTTGGCTGTAGCATTGAAAGACAGTTGGTTGCTGTTGCAGTGCTTGCACTGTGTAGCATACCCGCCGAGAGATGGTGAAAGACCCGACTGATGGTTTAACGTTTATTGTTGTCACACACCTTCTTTAAACCAACGTGAGAACTGTCAAATAAACAAAAGCAAAGCAATAAATTTTCTGCTTGCATCTGTAATAGATGGCAATCCAACACAGCACTTTCTCTGACAACACAGCGTTATACCACGCAATAAGCCGCCAATTTACTAAACAAGCGGTCAACAGAGTTAACATATCTCCTATATAAATCGACATATATTGTTGAGTAAAAACCTTAACACACTAACCTTGTGCCTCCTCAGGGGTAGCTAGAAAATGTACAGCCTTTGAAATATTAATTTCCCTTTCACCTTGCCTTTAAACTTTTATCAACTTTTTCCGTTAGCTCTCAAAAGCCTCTGTCAAATACCTTTATTTTTGCAATCAAGATCATTAAATTTACAAATGAGGAAATCACGCTGAAAAGCATACTCAACATCAACATATAAACAATGCAGGCTGTCCTCTGGTAGACAAAGCGAGAGACAGCAAGAGCAAAACAAAGTGGGATAGTTACACACTGTCTTCTGTTATTGAGCTTGATGCGTGTGATTTCCCCTTGAATGGTCTGCAGACAGACGGGTTTGTGGTCTTCAGGGAAATCAGACACAGTTGTAGGCACGTTGACAATGCTGATAGTTGTGATGGTCGTGCTTCTTGTACTCGTGAGGTACAGTGAAGTTGCTTTTCTGGTTGACAAATTTGTGATTTTGTATGAGTGTCCAGTGATGATGTTGTTGATGTGGTACCATTTCTGTGTTTGTGCTCTGTTTGAGGATTTTCACATGAATTTCACCAACCTGCAACAGAAACAAATGACAATGTAAATAAAAAGGTCTGTGGGCAGCAGCTCTATGTGGTTGCTTAACAGTATTTGTCTGTTGTAAGTTGTGTGGCGCTAAGGATATAATTAAATTCTATACAATATAGTACTGCAATAAGTGCAAATAGTTTATTGTGGTGTACAGGACAGTATGTATGTAAACTGTGTGAAGGTACTGGGGGTGCATGGATATGTATTGTGTTGTTCCAAATGGTCTCAACAAAAAGACAAACAGAATTTACAGTCATATGTGGAATATGTGTAATTATTGACAGTGTTTTATCATGAGGATAGTGTTACTCTTGTCATAGGGTTGAATGTGCTCATTATGTTTACAGCAATGCTTGTTCTGCTGCAGTCAGCAGTTGCTGCGCTTAGAGTTGTTCCAGTCAGTTATTGTGAAACATGTGAAGCTATGCAAATAAGTTAAAGATTGTTGTGAAATAAGTTTTTAAAGTTGAGCATGTGACGATGTGACTGTAAAACAATAGAAATATTGGTTTATGTAGTTTCCATTTTTATAGTGGCACAGTTGAATGTATTTTCAAAATTTCCAGGATATCCAAATAATGTCATGTCCTATGTCTTAAGCAAAATTAATTGTCAGTAACAGGTCATTCCTTATTAATGAGTACAGTTGGGAGGTGCTGCTTCATATTACCACAAATTGGGCAGAATGTAGGGCAATATTTTGTAAAAGTTTATGAAGTATCACAGGAATAGTATACGAAAATATTCCCACAATGGTAATTAGCTGTTGTGAATTAAAGTGTGCTATGTATGTTAATGTAAATGAAGTCGTATTGAAATGTAGCAGTATAAAGTCTTGCGTATGAATAAGACTGAGTTGTTGCATTGGCATTGTTTATAGCCACCTGTTTGTTTAATTTATGACTGTGAAAGAATAATGAAATGAGCATATGGAGTTTCACATGGATGGAAAATGTCATCATAAAACTTTAGATTTTTGGACAATATTTCTTGTTATTTCTGTGTTCTGGTACGATTACATGCACACAAGTTATGTGATTCCTGAGAGAAACCGGGGCATGTTATTGTATGTTGATTACTGAAAATCTCGTGTGCATGCACTCTGCAACCGTTGGGTTTCTCTCCCACTGGCCTCCTCCATTTTGTCTCTGCAGTTTAAGCAGCTGTAGCTACTTGCAGGCTGACGCTGAGCAGTCGTTAGGGTAATGGAGATGGTGGTGGGGAGAAACCAGATCATTGAGGAGTGCAACAAATGGCATTATCAGTAAACGGCGCTCAGTAGCATAAGCAGGTTTCTGTCAGTCATTGGGTTTCTTGTGTTGATGTAAACGTAATCCCACATGAACAAACAGTGGTTGTATGTTACAGAATGCAATGTACGTTATTTTATGTCTGTTCAATGTGATAACCGTACTTTTCAAGTTTATGTGTAATTGTAAAAAAAAGTTGATGTAAACTTACTTAAATTTTTCTTTACATTTGTGAGCTTCATCGCAGTCTTGTGGACAGCCGCTTGTTGAAAGTTTTCGTGTTTTTCAGGTGCGAAGACGACTCCTTTGTGGTATTCGTCGCGTGCGTTTTGTAGTGTGCAAAGAAAATACTTAGTGTTTTTAGCCGAAATTTTGATGGGACTGACGCTGTGAATATAAGCACTGACCACGTTGTCAATGTCTTCCTCGTCCTGGAGTTTCTGACGTTTGGTTGGAGTTGCCATAATGGAAATGTCGTCTTTTCCGAATGTTTCCAAAATGTTCTTCTGCGTTGTTGTGTTCTTCTGGTTCTTTTGGCAGTAGACAAACTAATGCATATGCGGCATACCGCCACCTATTGGACAGCAAGTGTGGCACAGTTGCTCGACAGGAGGACATAAATTGAATTGTGTTTATTATTTTATTTAATTTTAAGTGTAGCAGAACCGGCCTCCAAATGACCCCTTTCTTTCCCTCCTTTTCTGGTGATACTCAAGGGAAATGGAGGTGTAAACCCGCCAACTGATTGAATTATAGACCATCTGGTTTACCTATAATGCGATCTGATTTCGAAGAGAGACAGGATGTCTGGCTCAGTAAACTACTTTGCTAACACACTGAAGAAAGAGAGCCAAAAGGTCAACGCCTATCTTCTCCATAGGATGTCCCACTCAATGCTAATTACTCCCCCAATAGCCCGAGGACTCCATACAACAAAGCTGCCTGAAGAGACAAATGGCAGGCCTCAGAGGAATCCACAAACATCAGCAAATGCTGATGGGTCGTAAACCGGACATCCATTGAAGCAACTAGTGACACATGTGTGCGTGTGCTTTTTCTCAATACTCCAGGATAACCAGACTTTTATGTTAAACTTAACTTTTCATGTTTTCAACTTACAGGACTCATTGTACGCATAATATTGATGTTTTTCCAGTATCTCTGACCTGAAGTATGACCAAGTTGTGATTTTAACGGTTTTATAAAAGTTTGTCTGAATTGTCACCACAAAACCATACTGCCATCCAGAGTTTCCTAACCATCAGATTGAATATGCTTGACTTGGCACATTTATCGATAAGTAACCGTAATCGTGATAATCATTTTTGGCAAATATAGTCTGCCTCTCTTTATTCCTTTATCTTTATTTTTGTATTAGTTATTCGTTGAGTTATTATACCTGTTGGGATAAAACTGTACCATGATTATCATTTAATGTTGTCACCCAACCATAGAAAGTGTCTAATGCATGCTGTGAACAATGTTGAAATGTCATTGAAAATTTGTCATTGAAATTATATGTGATTGACCATAGTGAGAAGCAGATGAGCCCCTCGTATGAATCATTGATTAGTTCAGCTCCATGAGGCGAGATTACATCGCGCGTCACAAACCGTCTCACGTGATTCGATGGCCTGCCCTATTGACACGCCCCGGAGCGACCTTTAAAAACTGCGTGTAGTCCAGTTCAATTCAGTTCTGTTTTTGTTTTCTTCTTTCTACGTCTAGTTACTCTCAGCTGAGTTCTTTTTCTTACTTCTTTGTCTTAAGTTTTGCACAGTCGTTTTGCTCTTTAAGTTTTTCGTCTTTGAGCTACTCAAAGCCATTCCGAGTAGCGTAAGTTATCTTCAGAAGACGTAAGCTTTCAAGTTAACTTTCTATTTAGCCAAACGTTTTGTTTTAACATCAGTAAATTTAGGCAAGTAATACTAATTTTGTAGCCTTCTTCGACCGGCCATCGAAGAGACTCTCAATTTGTACTATCAGTCTAAAATAATCCGTCACGGACTCAACCGAACCAAACCCTGCGGCCAGCTGTTGATCCTTGGTCCGGTTCACAACCATCCGGAGCCGTCCCTCATCTGTAACCGACACCGCAGAACCAGTTCCAGAGACGCCCCCGCTCAACATCAGCTCTTCACCTTGGTGCCTGGGCCTTCCACCGGACCACCAAGCAGATCGAGCCACAGACGAACATCTGGAACGTCTTCGAGTCAGTTCGGAGCAGAGCACAACGGGACGCCAGCAATCAAGTAGGCACGCTAAGCGGGTTTGAATAAGAGTTGGTCCGTGAGGTTAAGAGACGGTCAATTCGTCCAAATTCTCTCCATTAATCGTTTATTCCCTTAACTCTGCGTTCGCGTCCCCATTATTCCCTTTCAACTACCTCTCACTATCGCCAATTTATTTACCATTGTGTTGCCATAAGTTTCCTGTGTGTTCTGTCATATCACCTCCCATCTTCTGTCTTATTATTCATGATACATCACTCATTATCCATAATTCTGCTTAATAAATGATATTTTGAGATAAGTCCTGGTTAGACGGTGTCCTTTTGAACTGAATATATACGATCTCTGTATCCAGAGTTTACGCTTCAGGTTATCAGACTGATTTACTTTTAGTCCATTCGTTAGTATTTTATCAGCGTTATAGCAGTTAATTTCTGCAGTCCTTCTTAGCTGAGGAAGGTGGTGCCCCGTCATTTCATCAACGAATGCAACATCAAATTAAGGTAGTTCCCCTAGTAACACTACATAAGTAATGTATTAGAATACCAAGTACGTCCGATTATGTATGCCCTAACAGATTGCCAAGAGTAATATAATGGTTTTCTTCATGTAGTTTTGATATTGATTTTTATGACACAGTGTTATGATTGTTATGATGTAGTGCATTTGTTTAGTATATCCTGGATGCTGTGTGTCATCCTGGGCACAAGAGGGTATGTGTATGTGTGTGTGTGTGTGTGTGTGTGTGTGTGTGTGTGTGTGCTCTGCTCTCTCTCTGCCCTTATTACAGGTGGGGAGGCGTGATTGGCCGGTGCTGCTATTTAAGGGGGAGGTCGGTGGACCGTCTCCCTCTCCTGCTTCTCCTTCCGCTTCCAAGAGAGGGCTGTGTCAAGGGGTGTTGCTGCCGCTGTGGCCGGTGGCTGAGTTTGAGTGTGTTCGTTACCGGTTATTGTGATTATTGTAAATACTATTAATAATATTAACTTTATCCTAACGAGGTGAGTAGCTGTAGGGGAGGGAAGCCGTTTAAGTTTACTTGTTTTTCTCCTGTTTTGGTTAGGGAGGATTAGAGTTTTGTAATTTATTTTATTTTACTTTGGACAGGTAAGAGTCGACAAAATGGAAGTCTTTTGTTTGTTATTTTGGCCATGCCTTCCCCGATGCCATTGCTACTTGATGAAATCAATAAAAAACCTTGTTAGACTGCAGAAAGTTGTGACCGGCCTTTCTTGGGAGCTGGGAGGAAGAGGGGAGCCCTTTTGTGTTGTGTCCTGGTTCCCCTAGTCTGGGACATAACAACAGTCTGTCCCATGTGTGGTAATGTGCAATGTCTGGTAACAATTACAGTGTACATATCAGTGGTGGATGTGGACATGCCAGAACATATATGTTACCTGCTGGTTATATTAGCAGATACATTAGGGAAAGGTAGCACAAGTAACTCCCACACAAGCAAGCAGGAACTTTGTGCTTCAGTTACGCAGCAATATCGCAACTTCACTTAGTATCTAGCAATTTCCTAGTAGCATTTATAGCGGCT
Source organism: Chaetodon trifascialis (assembly GCF_039877785.1). Taxonomy (NCBI): domain Eukaryota; kingdom Metazoa; phylum Chordata; class Actinopteri; order Chaetodontiformes; family Chaetodontidae; genus Chaetodon; species Chaetodon trifascialis. Next base: position 1,044,895 of record NW_027255838.1, on the reverse strand, counting down.
ACTCAGAATATGATGGGAATTGTTTACTGTAGCTTTCTCTCTCTGTCACTTTCTGTATCTGTCTGTCTGTCTCCTTGTCTGTGTGGTTTTCCCCTATACAAAGACGCACGCACGCACGCACGCACGCACGCACGCACGCACGCACGCACGCACGCACGCACGCACGCACGCACGCACGCACGCACACACACACACACACACACACACACACACACACACATCATTCGTCATCATACTTTATTCAGCCCCATGGGGACAATCAAAAAAGCAAAGTGTTTCATCCCAGTCTCAAACTGGCATCATTTGCTTTATAGAACTAACGTCTTATCCACTCGGCCACAGAGAAGTAAAACTCAACAGCGTAGATTACAGCCTAAAAATTAGAACCTTAAGTCGTCATACTTTCACGTAGAAACATGATTGAAACCACGGAGACTTCAGAGTTGCCCGGTGAAATCCGTGTTTTGATATCTTGTACAGGTTTTAGTATATCGCTATTTAAAAACTCCCGTCATCTCTGTTTTCGAGGGTGCTTCACAGCTCACTTACACACAGCTGTCTGTGCGGCTTCTCGTCTGCGCTGTCTGCAGACAAAGGCTATTTATGTCGAAACAGTAAGTCATATCAAAATAACAGTAACACAGTGTGACAGAAGACAAATTTCTCTACGTTTTTATTCAGACGTTGTACATGAAGGTTGAACAATGAGGGAAATACAAGACGTTGAAAGACATTTGGCGAACAGAGCTGAAGCGAGAGCGCGGGTCACGTGACAGGCGGTCGCTCTCAAGTGCAGTGTTAAAAATATTGTAGAAAAAAAATAACTAGACAATTTCCCCCTGAGAAATTTTGAAAGGGCCACGGGGGCTACTGCCGGACAATGTGAACAGCTGCTAATGCTAAGCTAACATTAGCATGTCAAATAACACATTAAAAAGATCCGAAACACCTTTAGAATGCATTTAAGAATCATTTTACTGTATGTTAGCACTAGCATGCTAATCATTAGCATATTAGCTCAACATCCTCATATCAAAGTCAAACCTGTTTATAGGACCTCATGTTGGCGTTTGCCACAATGCTAACATTGACTAATGATAAACTAACATTAGCATGTCAAGTAACACATTGAAAAGGTCTCAAACACCATTAGAATGCATACAAGCATCATTTTACCATAGGTTAGCATGTTAGCATTAGCATGTTAATCATTAGCATGTTAGCACAACAACCCGACATCAAAACTTAAACCTCCATACACAAACAAGTTAATAGGACTTCATGATAGCATTAGAATGTTAGCATTGTGGCTGCTGCTAACAGGCCAACATCACTCATTACGTCACTAACACTTACAACTTACCAGTAATAGGGTAGGCTGTAGCTGGTTATCAAGCCACTGCAGAGCTTGATGACGAGCTGCAGCTGAAGCTACATATGAGGCTCAGAGGTTGCCATGGCTACTTGAGCTGTTTGCCATCAACGATAGGGGCCTCCCAGGCAGAGAGACAGGGGCAGACAGCAACGTGGAGAGGAACAGCCATTTTCTGCCTCTGCACTGGTCTGACATCTGGGCTTATACTGACAATGGGAGCCTTTCATTACGTTGAATTGTGCCTCCTCGAGGCTTCTGAAGGAGATCAGAGTGAGGATACACCGGTGTAGCCTACACAGAGGCCTTCTATTATTTAAGGGGCGTGTCGTATGTGGCACACGTTTGTATCATGGCGGGAGCACGTAAACATCATCAGTAATTGACGTCGCTTCGGACTGACGCTGTGGAGCGAGGATTTTTCATTTTGGAGTTTCGTCTCCTCCGTCCTCACGTCTCTTCCTTGCATTCCTGTTTCATGTCCTCGCTGGGCGGAGCTAAGATGCGAGGAGAGGAAGCGAGTGGAGGAGAAGAGGAGACCAATTTACCCAATGAAAAGCACCCAAAATGGTAGCTCCTTTCTCCCACTCTGACCAATGATGTCATCCAATCAGACACAGGTGCACACGCACACACATCTGCTCTCAGTGCAGCAGACACACATGCATTCAGACAGAAAAAGCCATTTTCTGCCTCTGCACTGCTCTGACATTTGGGCTTATGCTGACAAAACGGTCGGTCTTATCAATAAAAAACACAGACTGTCATCGCTGTCAGGACTTCCTGAACGAATCGGTGTGATTTTGGTGTTTCCACAGTCAATATTTCGCAGACACTTGCCAGTTTAAAACAGGGGTCCGTTCAGCTTCTCTCAGAAAATCTTTGTATTGGAGTCAATGAGGAGCAGAGACAGACGTGGCTGCACTTAGAGGCTGATAATTCCAATTCTGTAAGTCTCTCAGTTTCTTTGAGCACACTGTGAGAGACAGAACAAACTTGTCTACAATCCTGGAAAAAATCATGCGTGTAGAGCGTAAATTGTGGCTGGGAGGAGTGTGGAAAGAGAAAAAATCTGGAGTAATTTTAGGCTTTCTCCCACTCTGGCAGTTGGTCTCCTCCACTCTAGCCTGAACATTCCGTGCAATACACACCCATTATAATCTCCAGCGGTCGCCATGGTGACGGGCCCCTTTGGGTCTGTGAGAGTCTGAGAAAGGTCTGAATTTGGCCTCTGCGCACCCCTCGAACAAACGCTTCTCACGCAAACAACAAAACTCCTATTGCCCAAATGTCTTCACCATCAGAGCTTCAAGGCTTTGCTGCCACATGCGTCTCTTAATGGGGGAGAGCGTCTTTACTCCCCACTCCCTCAGTTTCTCCAAAATCTCCTCGTCCTCTGTGTAGGTTGGTAGGTTTATAAATGAGACTACCAGCTCATCATCACTCAGTCCTTTCGCTGTTACGGTGGTGTTTCTAATTTTAAATCCGTCCATCACTTTATCACGGCCATCTCCGTCGCGCATTGTCAGCTCATATATTCTCGGCGTTTTATATCGGCACCCGATCACTTCTCCACACCCCTCCTTAACTTTTCTCAGCAGCTCCATCATGGTTCCTCTTTCTTCTCCGTCCATCTCGACCAACACAGTGTGTTTTCTTTCATATATTCTCCTATTATCCTTTCCGTTGTCGGCATTTCCTTTTTCTGGTCCACTCGGCAGTCCCTTTGTTTCAGCCATCATATTCGCGCGTAAAACACACTCCATTCACAAAAAAATGTCGCCGTGTCCCCCAAACAGCCAGAGACTGTTGGGGGCCGGGTTTTAAAACTTAAAACAACCAAAGCTCGGCGAAAAAATGTCTCTGGAAAAAATATATTTCTATATATAAATTCTATATGCACAAGTGGAGAGAAAAATAGGAGCACACTAACGATCTGACACACCCCCACTGACAGGACACTACGCAGGCGTTGTCAGGCTGGTATGGCCGTACTGTATGTTGGGAAAAAATACATCCAGACCTCAGTCAAGGAGAGGAGACGTCAGCCAGCAGGCAGCAACTTATTCCATAACGCTCATTCTGCAACGCAATGCTAGAAGTCTCTTTGCTAATGGACAAGAGTTAAAGGAGATATCAGGGAATCAGCAGCAAAACCAGGAAACACGGCTCAAACCAACTCTGGACTTTATTCTGAAAGGATCCTCCAGCATTGGGAAAGACAGACCTGGTGGAAATGGTGGTTTCATTAGACAAGGTATGAAATTCAGGCAAACAGTGACGGCACAAGAGTCAGAGGTCGTCGTCACTGAGGTGTGGATGAAGGCAGGAAGTATGAAGATCATTCATTTTATAATCCCTGTCAGCAATCAGACAAAGAAAAGATGGAATCCATCTGAGATGATTGGAGAGGGAAAGTAATCTGGTGTGGAGATTTGAATCAAGCGAACGCACCAAAGCAATAAAGGCTCCAAACAAATCCTTTAAAAAATCTTTCTGTTCACAATTTAATCGTTTACAAGAAGCAACAAGCAGGAGTGAGGAGAGTAATAAGGAAGACGAGAAGAGAGTGTTGGAGGAGGTGTTGAGTCATTGGAAGGAGGACTCCATTGGATAGAGTGTGGGCTGTGATGAAAACAATGTCAGCCAATAGGAAAGAGTGTGGACAGCCAATAATGAACAGTGATCAGAAAATGGTCAGAAATAATGAGGAAAAGCAGAACTATGAGCAAAGACTTCTGTTAAAGTGCACAGCACAGCAAATTTGAGTGAGGGATGAAGAAAAGAGAGGTAGAGGAGGGACAATATGAAGAAACATGGAGACTGTACAGGATGAAGAGGAGGATGAAAATACAGTGAAGCTGCAGTTTTCAATGACAGAGCTGAATAACGCCTTAAAAAATCTGGAAAGACAACTCCGAGAAAAGATCAAATAAGTTCCTGTACGTTCAATAATCTCAGTGACCAAAGTCAAAAGATGTGACTGAAATTATATAACAGGATGTGGGAAGACGGGAAGTTGCCAGATGAGTGGAAAGAGTCCATAACTGTTCCTGTCTGTGAACCAGGTCAGGATCCAAGTTTGGCAGAGTTACAGAGCGAGAGCCCGAACATCACATGTTGGTCAAATTCTGGATGAACGAAAGGCTGCTCTGTTATTTAGAAAGGAGGGAGAAATAAAATGCTATCAGAGGGGATTTGTTAGGATGCGTCTTTTCCCAGTGTCCCTTCCCTTCCTTTGTCCCCAGTGTTCTTTGTCTGTTGGTCTGTCTCCCCTGTCTGTCTGAGAATGGGCGGTCCTTCCCCCATGACGACCTCATTACCTGCACACCTGAGGCGTGTTGGAGCTGATTGCTGGCAGCATTTAGGGGACGCTCTCTGGTCTTGTGGTTGCCAGTTCGTCCTGATCTGGACCGTGTGTCCGTCCTGTCTCAGTGTGAGTAACTTCTAAGAAAAGCCTTTTGTCCTGGGACTTATCCAGTGGGTTTTTGGACTTCTCTTTGTTCTGCTCTTTCTTTCAGTGCTCAGTCCCGCTCGGTGTGCCTCTCAGCCTCAGTTCCAGCGTGGTGTTTTTGGTTATCTCCACTCAGTTTGAGTTCGTCTTCTGTTCCTCCTTTTTGTAATAAATCTAGTTTGTGTTTTGCGACATTGTCTCTGTCTTTGCTCTGCACCTCGAGTCCTGAAATATTAGTTTTGACAGAGGAAAATCCTCACAGGATTCAGGAAAGGAAGGAGTCCTGTCGATCCCGCTCTGTGTTTACAACATGAAATGAGGAAAGCTCAGAGAAATAAAGAGAATGTAGTGGCTGTTTTTCCATGTGGACAAAGCCTGAGACACCATGTGGAGGGAGGAGCTGCTAATCAGACTGTACCATATGGGCATAAGGGGGAAATGTACAGGTGGATTAAGCTTTTTTAACAGACAGGATGACGTCAGTGAGAGGGGAAACACTTATAGTGGAAATACATAGTAGAGAATGGAACTGCTCAGGGCTCTATTATAAGTCCACTTTTGTTTTCAGATCAATGATCAATGAGATATTCAGTAAAACAGACAGGTCCAAACGGACATCTTTATGAGCAGATGATGGAGTTTTGTGGAAAAGGAGAGGGAACGAGGCATTCAATGCTTGGAAATTACAAGAACAAACTAGACAATTTCCCCCTGGGAAATTATGAAAGGGCCATGGCCACTGCTGGACAGCTGCTAATGCTAAGCTAACATTAGCATGTCAAATAACACATTAAAAACATCTGAACCACCATTAGAATGCCTTTAACAATCATTTTAACACAGGTTAGCATGTTAGCATTAGCATGCTAATCATTAGCATATTAGCACAACAACCTGACCTCAACAGTTAAACCTCCATGCACCAACAAGTTCATAGGACCTCCTGTTAGCATTGTGGCTAATGCTAACAGGCCAACATCACTCATTACCTCACTAACTTTTACACGTCACCAGTAATAGGCTAGGCTGTGGCAACTTGAGGTGGCCTGATCAATGATGTCACCCACTCAGACACAGGTGCAGACACACATGCATTCAGAGTTCTCCCTCTGAAAGTTCCAATTTCCCCCTCACACTTCTCCCTATCCGCATCACTCACCCTCGCCTCCAGCCTGTCCAACACGCTTCTCGTGCTCTCTCCATCCCTCTCATCTTTCCTAAACAGGTCTCTATAAAACTCCTCAACCCTCTCGACTATCCCCACAAAGTCCGTTATCATTTCTTTATTCTTACCCTCAACCTGCCCTAGATAAGTTTTTTTCTGTCTCGTCCTCTCTAGCCCCAGAAAGAAACCTGTACATCTCTCTCCCTCAACAACATGTTTGGCCCTGCTCCTGACTATGGCTCCCATGCATCTTTCCTGTTCTAACACCCGCAGTTCATTTCTCAGCTTGACATACCTCCCTATATCATACTCTGTCTCGCTGTCTGCTTCATTTGCAACCCTTGTCAACTCTTCTTTCAATCTCCTTTCCCTCTCTCTCTCTCTTCTGTTCCTGTCTCTACTGTAAATCATACTCAAACTCTTTATTTCCGCTTTCAAACTCTCCCACCATTTCCCCACATCCTCCCCTCTCATACACTCATTCTTTCTTCTCAATATACATTCTCTCACTTTCTCTCTGTACTTCTCATCCTTCAACAGGGCAGCGTTCATACACCATATCCCCCCTCCCCTCCCCTCAAACCCCTGGCCCAGTTTAAAACTTAACACCACGTGATCACTGAGTGTAGTTCCCTTATACTCAATCCTACCCACCTTATCCATTAAGCCCTCTGTGCACAACACCAGATCTATTCTGCTCTGTTTCAGCACCCCTCTCACCACTTGTCTCCTTGTGTACTTCCTCCCCTCTGGGTATCTCGTTCTCCAAACATCAATCACACCATTCAATCTCATCATCTCTTTCAGCACCGCTCTCGACGAGTCACTCCTGAAGCATGCACTCGATGGCACGTCCAACCTGCCACACCACACATTAAAGTCACCCACAAACACGCAACTGTCACTGCACAGTCCTCCCAGCCTCTCAAAAAACACTCTCCTCTCTTTCTCCTCATTTGGTGCATACACATTCAGCAACTTATACTTTATCCCCATGTGCTCAAAATTGATCCCTATCACCCGTCCATCACCATCATCCTCACACAGTCTCACATTCTCAACCACTCCCCTCTTAACTAATATGGCCACCCCTCTTGAACTGTCATCCCCATTGCTCACAAACATTTCCCCCATCCACTCTCTCTCCACCTCCTGTAAACATCCCTTATCCCAGTGAGTCTCCTGTAGACATATAATGTCAGCCACGTGTAACCATGCGCAGCTGCACTTTTCTGTAGCCGGCTGGTTCAAACTCGGACTCTGCGTTGTGTTGAATGATGGACAGGATACTTGTTTACAGTTCATGTTGCCGTTTATTCTGAACAGGAACAGGATATGTACTGGTCAGTTGGCTCAAAAGGCAGCTCACACGCAGCATGCTACAAAAGAGATAGCGCGTGTTAGCACAAAGGCTAACTAGCTCACTCAGAAAGTGCATTATGCTGTTAAATGTACACTCCTGTACGCAACAGGACACCTGTCGTGCCAGAAGTTGATTTTTGCCAGAAACTGATTTCCGGTCCACGGGAGCGCGCACAGTCGCTATAGTAGAAAAGCGCAGCTTCTGTGGCTCTGCTGCAGGCTTCGTCGGGCTCAAACAACCAGTTTGTTTATGATCATCTAACAATGTTTATTTGTGTTTGCGTTTGATAGCCTCCTGTACGTCCAGCTGCCTTATATTGCTGTTGAATAGGCTAGTTGGTGATTTAAATCTGGCTTGTATTTGCACTAATAAAGATATTTGTCACCGAGGGAGCTTCTTTTTTCTGCACCAAAATTACATTAGATCCCTCAACAGAGTAATTTGACCCCAAACAGTGCTTTGTACGGTTTGAAAAATGAGTAAAGGGACATTACAGTGTAAAAATCAGCTTATTTTGCTTGCCAAAAAGTGATTCATGCCTCTGGTATTGTACATAGAGGGATATTTAGCCCCAAAATGACTGAATATGACACAGCAGAGTGATATATGTAAGATTTGACTCCAACCAGTCCCTTTTACCTCTTGAAAAATGAGTAAAGGGACATTACAGTGTAAAAATCAGCTTATTTTGCTTGCCAAAAAGTGATTCATGCCTCTGGTATTGTACATAGAGGGATATTTTGCCCTGAAATGACCTTGGATCACTCAGCAGAGTGAGATTTACAAGATTTGAGCTCAAACAGTACTTTTTACTACTGGGAACATGACTAAAGGGCTATCACAATGTAAAAATCAGGCTATATCACCTGCCAAAAATTGATTCACAGCTCTGGTACTGCAGAGAGCTGCATATTTTTCCCAAAATTCAGCAGAGTTATAATGACCAGATTTGAACTCAACCAGCGCTTGAGAAATGAGTGAAGGGTATCACTTGGTGTCACTCAGCAAAGTTTGAGTCTTTTACCCTCTAATAAAATGTAATCATCACAATGACAAGACCTCGTTTGATATCTTACTATACTGTGTCCACTTGTTTAAATAATGATAGATTTCATGAATTTTCAGAAAAAGAACGATTTATTTTGGACAATAACACAATAACAGACAGACAGACATCCACTCTCCCATCCACACTACCATGCACACTACCACACACACACACACACACACACACACACACACACACACACACACACACACACACACACACACACTACTTGCAGTGCTTCATCAATTGCTTATTAGATCAGGTGAATCGATCTCCGTTCGTCTGTGGCTCATCGAAGCTATGGCTTGTTGGGTGCTTCCTGACATTAACGGATCATTAATGTCGCGTCTTAGCTGACATATTTCTGTTCTATATTTGTTTTATTTTGTATGGGGCAGCAATCTCTCCACACAATTGGCTGTTCAAGCTCAATTATAGGTAGGGTTGCCACCCGTCCCGTAAAATACGGAATCGTCCTTTAATTGACAATTAAATGTTGCGTCTTAGACGCGATTTGTTCCGTGCTTCCTGACATTAATGGATCATTAATGTCGCGTCTTAGCCAGGGACGGACTGATCATCTGGCATAGCGGGCATTTTCCCGGTGGGCCGACGTGCTATTTGGGCCGATAGTCGGCCACTTTTTATTTATTTGAAATATTGGTCTGACCAGCCCATAATACCAGACAGTCGATCAGCGGCCCCATCACATCGTTAAACACCAACCCCTTTCGCTTTGGTCCAGCCGGCATAAAAAAAAAAAAAAGTCTTGGATGATGTCTTTTTTTTTTTTCAAGTTCACAGGCCTTCTTTATTCAGCACTGTCTGGAAAACAGTGATAATCAGATCAATCAACCATGTCTATTATTTCTCTTTCCCTCTCCCTCATTCATGAGTCATCATCCCTGTAACACCCGCCAATGTAATAATGCCCACAAACGTAATAAACCACCAACGTTATAAAAATATGCAGCTTTTAATGTAATAATCCTGCAAACGTAAAACATTTTCCACAAACGTAACAGCCGCTGCCTGCTACAAACGTAACACGCGATTTCCCACAAATGTAATAACTGTTACGTTTGTAGAGATTTATTACGTTTGTGGGGAAGTGAAAATCTTCAACTTTCAATGTTGTAATAACTTCCCACAAATGTAATAATGCAATGAATAATGGTTGTTGTTGCTGCTGTTTGATTGTTGTTGTTCTTACCTACTAATAGCCTACTGACCGTGGGTACGGAGTCCAGATGATGACTCTCTGCTCCGCGATCACGGAGTTTATAGTTTGTAGTTTATTGAATGTAGACCAGGCTGTATAGCCTACATATCATTAAAGATGGGATTGTATTCATTCTGAATCCAATAAGAACCCAGAAAAGCGGAACGTCTGTGTGCTTCGGCTTCACCTGTAAGGATGGTGCCCTTTATAAAAAATAAAAGCAGAAAATAAAGGACGCCTCCGCTCTCCACCTGGCTCACCTGAGCTGCCAGAGTAGCTCTGCTGTCCCCCTCTCTTTAACCAAAAACAATCACAAGCACTTTCATAATGTCATGCGTTTGTGTTTTATTGTTATTTCTGAACAGACCGTTGCCAAGACACCGCTATGGACGCCATCTGGTCAGAGGAGCGCAGAAAAGAGGAAATGCAGATTATTTACCTCAGCCTATGTTTCATTTTTACCATCATTAAACTGCTTGGGACTAATTGTAATGACAATTGACTTGTAAGTTGTTCCATGAAGAGTGGAGGCTCCGGGCTAAAAAGCAAGCCTGCTGAACAGAGGCTCGGACCCGGCGTCTCTCCTCTCGTGTCGGTGGCACCGCGCCCCGACAGATGTGACTATACACAAATACACACATCGTAAGATGTAATATAATAATCCACCAATCCACTGATTGAAAAGTTGAAAACAAATGAACAAGAGGAGGGTTGTAGCAGACAAGTGACTGGACTTGCAAATTCGCTAAATTATGCAATTGGCATATTAAGCGAGATAATATGGAGTTAGTTGGTTGATATGGAGAAATAAAACCGGGGTTTATTTCTCCATAACAATTTGACGATAAAACAACAATAAATATCCTAAATAAAAGAGGCCTAAATCTATAAAAGATCGATCATCAATTAAGCATGAAATCTTTTTTTTTCTTTGATCTGCTGCTTTGGCTTTGATCTCTTTGAAGATGTGGTACTCGGAATGTTGTGAGGTCACAACATTCCACGCACCGGCTTTAAAAGCAGAGACAAACCCAGTTTAGTTATTATTAGTTTCAGCATTTCAACGGTGAATGGCGTACTTTTTGATGGTGGCAGACGACGAGCATGGATCAGTGTTGGGTCTCCAATCAACAACTTGGTGAGTAGTGAGGAGAAGTTTGGAAAGATTCAGGCTGGCTGTTTACCCATCTCCAGTTTTTATGCTAAGCTAAGCTAATCGGCTGCATACCCAAATGCCACATAGGTCAAACTATTGTACTTGCATTTCAGTCGTGGGTTTTGATTCATATTGGAAATTAGAAAATTAGAAATTTTTTTTGTATATATACAAATTATTACAAGGGGTTTGATTTGTAAGCGTAAGTTCCCCCAACTCTCCATCTGTACCTACTCGTTTCCTGTCAGTGCATGTTAGTACTTCTGAATGAATGCATGTTCGTGCCTTAGCATCATAGGTTCCCGAGGATCATGGCTGTGACTGTAATGTGTATCGTGGACATGGTCCTCTCATGTTTATGTCCCAGTTTTACAGCAGGCTGACAGTAAGTTGTTTTAGTGATCTGTTAAGATTTAATGGTTCATACGTGTGTCACTGCTTAGAGTTGACAGGTCTATCAGAGTTTTCACAGGTTCACCATCAGTTAGCCTGCAGTAGTGTTCACTGGTTCATGACAGGTGTCAGTTGGTTCTGAAGGGATTTCTCTGGTGTACTTTGATTGCAATGACTGCTTTAATATTGTCTTTATTGTTGCTATGGAAACAAATGACCTCAGCAGAATGGTGATGTCATCTTTGACAGATCAAAGCCATTTTGTGACCTATCAAAGGACTGGACCAGGGCTTTAAAGTACAGGTCTTAGTCTGTATGAGGTTTCACTCCAAGGTGTTGCTGGATTGACTTGAGAGGCAATACGGGATGTGCCTGCCGTCACACAAATCATCAGTGAGATCACTCTTACTGAGTTATTATGTGGACTGATTTGGAAGAGAGCACTAAAACTACACACCGTGGGGTCCCCTACCTCTGTACCCACTCGTTTCCTGTCAATGTCCCAGTTTTACAGCAGGCTGACAGTAAGTTGTTTTAGTGATCTGTTAAGATTTAATGGTTCATACGTGTGTCACTGCTTAGTGTTGACAGGTCTATCAGAGTTTTTTAGCCTGGAGTAGTGTTTACTGGTTCATGACAGGTGTCAATTGGTTCCGAAGGGATTTCTCTGGAATAATTTGATTGTTGCTACGGAAACGAATGATCTCAACGGAATGGTGATGTCATCTCTGATGGATCAAAGCCATTTTGAGACCTATCAAAGGACTGGAGCAGGGCTTTGAAGCACAGGTCCTAGTTTATATGAGGTTTCACTCCAAGATGTTGCTGGATTGACTTGCGAGTCTTTTGGGAGGTGCCTGCCATCCCCCCTTTGTAATTGTGAGTGTATTGTTGGAACCTATCACTATACCATTATACCTGTACCAGCGTTGCTGGGCTGAACCCATGACATGGTGGCAGCTCAGTGTAGTTGCTGTTTAGGATACTTGTAATATATGTTGTGGACGACGCCATGTCTGGTGGTCAACTTAGTTTTTGTTTTATTCTCCGGTCTCCACAACAACACAGTAACAACACCACAAAGCTACAGTGCCACCTAGGGAACATACCGAGTATTGCAGCTCTTATATTGAATACACTACAATACTGCATGGATATCTGCCCTTCAGCCACAGCAGTGATATTTGAGATGAAAATCCTGAAGTCAGAAAGGAGCTTTCTTCAAGTAAGTCATAAACACACACCTACAGTAGAATCACACACACAGAGCAGCGTCCCTGTAGGGGAGCAGGGCCTCGCACCCCCCTGCGACGGTGCTGCATATATTGACTGTAGACAGATCATGAGACTTGGCCTCCAACCATGTTTTGATATGACTGAATCCAGTTACTGTTGTTTGTCTTTCAGGTACCATGAAATCTTTTTTTTTTTTTTTTTTTAATCTGCTGCTTTGGCTTTGATCTCTTTGAAGATGTGGTACTCGGAATGTTGTGAGGTCACAACATTCCACGCACCGGCTTTAAAAGCAGAGACAAACCCAGTTTAGTTATTATTAGTTTCAGCATTTCAACGGTGAATGGTGTACTTTTTGATGGTGGCAGACGACGAGCACGGATCAGTGTTGGGTCTCCAATCAACAACTTGGTGAGTAGTGAGGAGAAGTTTGGAAAGATTCAGGCTGGCTGTTTACCCATCTCCAGTTTTTATGCTAAGCTAAGCTAACGATTAGTCAATTAGTCATGACTACGTCGACTATCAAAATCGTTGACGACTAATTTAGTAGTCGACGCGTCGTTTATTTTTTGAAGCTTTGTTTTTCACGCAAAACTGCCGCTGTACCCGCCGCTGCCTTGTCTGCCTGTCTGTCCTTGATGCACATGCGCAGTAATGGTAATTGGCGTCAGCCTTCATGTTACCGGAAGTTATGCCAGACCAGTATCATGTCTACCCGGCAACGAAGCTCTAAAGTTTGGGAGCATTCACAAAACAAAAGACAAGCATTGCAATGAAAAATCTGCAAGGCAAGAGGGACAGTCGTCTCGTTAAGCTAATTGGCTAGTTAGCCACTAACATTAACGTAAACACTGAGCTACTTACTTATACTGACAGATGTAAACGTTAACACTAACGACGACGATTTAATTAGCCTTACCACACATATGTGTTTGCTGTAATGTTATAACGGTGATGTCGTGCTTGAATAGGAAATGTGGTAACGCTAATTTTCTATCGCTACGTTACAGTGCTGAAAAAGTTGTCAATGGACGACTTTATTACCAAGCCAGTAACATGCGCACCTCGGCAAGCACATGTCCTGACTAGTGGACCACTAGTAATGCATTACCTGGATTATTACCTGGATTATTCTACATCTGCTCGCCTTTTTTTATGTTGAGCAAATCTTAGTTGTGGAATTTAAACGGAGAACAAAAAGCTGGAGTACGTTCACAGATTAAGAGTCAGGCGGATCTGTTTGGTCAGCTGACAGTGAACTTCACGGTTATAACTGTTATCCTGGAGATATCAGGTAAGAAAACATTTCCCTGTTATTTTCTGTAAATTAATAACCTTACGCAATGTTTGTGTTCATTCTCTAACTCAGAATGATGATGTTTTCAAACTGTTAGGCTAGCTAACTGTTAAGTAAATTAGCTAATGTTACAGGTAACAACGTTAACTAGCTTGTTGTCATGAATCATGGCGTTAATATCTTGAATGTGGTTTAGACGGAGGTAAAACTGCGGTCAAGCCAGCCGCCTCTCGCGTATCCGTGGTCAAACCAGCCGCTGCTGTATTTCAAGTGCGCATTTACTCTCAAGTTTACGGTGAAAGCAACCGCCACCAATCTTTACTTCCGGATTTCAAAATAAAGCATCAGTCTTTCTCTCTGTGTGTCTGTGTTGTGCAGGCTTCAATGTGTTGAATTACATATTGAAATGATTTTTTAAAAGTTAAAAAAAAACAAAAAAAACAAATTATACCATAAGTAGCTAAAGAGGTGTTACTGGATAATGTACTTCATATGTTACTTGCACAAATATTATCAGCTACTGTTACATTGTACTTTTCTAATAATTTACTCTCAAAATCCCATAAGGATCGTGAAATATTTGCATTTTCGTCTACTTTTGAAGTGGGATAAAATCAGTTTCTTCCATAAGTAGTTCATCAAACCTGGACTGCTCGACTTAGTACCTCCGATACTACTTTATCAAATACTATCATGTACTTCCACTGTGTACTTTTCCAGTAATTCACTCTCAAAGTCCATTACGGACAGCAATAAAAGCCATTTTCGTCTAATTTTGAAGTGGTATGAAATCACTTTCTTCCATAAGTAGTTCACCAAACCAATACTGCTGAACTTAGTACTTCCTATACTACTTGCACAAATAATATGAAGTACTTTTACTGTGTATTTTTCCAGTAATTCACTCTCAAATTCCATTACGGATCGCAATAATTCGCATTTTCCTCTAATTTTGATGTGTAATAAAATCAATTTCGTCCATAAGTAGTTCACCAAACATGTACTGTTGGACTAAGTACTCCCTAGACCACTTGCACAAATAGTATAAAACACTTTTACTGTGTACTTTTCCAGTAATTCACTCTCAAAGTCACTTATGTATCGCAATAATTCGCATTTTCCTCTAATTTTGATGTGGGATAAAATCAGTTTCTTCCATAAGTAGTTCTCCAAACCTATACTGCTAGACTTCGTACTTCCTATACTACTTGCACAAATAGTATCAAACACTTTTACTGTGTACTTTTCCAGTAATTCACTCTCAAAGTCACTTATGGATCGCAATAATTCGCATTTTCGTCTAATTTTGAAGTTGAATGAAATCACTTCTTCCATAAGTAGTTCATCAAACCGGTACTGCTGCACTTACTGCTTCCTATACTACTTGCACAAATACTATCAACTACTTTTACTGTGTACTTTTCCAGTAATTCACTCTCAAAATCCCTTACCGATCGCAATAAAAGCCATTTTTGTCTAATTTTGACGTGGGATAAAATCAGTTTCTTCCATAAGAAGTTCATCAAACCTGGACTGCTCGTCTTACTACATCCTATACTACTTCCGCAAATACTATCAAGTAATTTAATGTGTACTTTTCCAGTAAGTCACTGTCAAAATCCATTATGGACAGTAATAAAACCCAATTTGTCTAAATTCTAAACAGGATAAAATCAATTTCTGAAATAAGAAGTTTATCTCTAATAATTAGTTTTTTTTTAACTTTTAAAAAATCATCTCAATATGACATTCAACACATTGAAGCCTGCACAACACAGACACACAGAGAGAAAGACAGATGCTTTATTTTGAAATCTGACCAATTTTATTTATGAACCTAACCCCTGACAACTCAGAGTTGAGACCAGGAGGCAGAGCTGCAGTCCTACATGCTTCTCTGCGCCTCCATTAGAGCAGTTACCCACCCAACACTCCATAGAGACTGTGTCTGCCCCCCGACCACGTAAACTAAGTAAACCAAAAATACAGAGAAGAGGAGTTAAACATAAGAATCTAATTAAAATTAAAACAACCACTGCAATAGTACAACAAGATAGGAGAATTAAATGTGGACTCCTTAACATCAGATCTCTGTCTTCTAAAGCTGTTCTACTAAATGAGTTAATATCAGACCATAATATTGATTTATTTTGTCTGACTGAAACCTGGCTGTGTCCTGAAGAGTATGTGAGCCTAAATGAAGCTACTCCTCCGAGCCATATTAATACTCACATTCCTCGAGGCAGCGGCAGAGGAGGTGGAGTTGCAGCCATTTTTGACTCAAGCCTTTTGATCAACCCTAAACCTAAACTTGACTATAACTCATTTGAAAGCCTTGTTCTCACTCTTTCTCATGAAAAATGGAAAACAGTGCAGCCAGTTTTATTTGTTGTAGTATACCGCTCTCCTGGTCCTTACTCCGAATTTATAGCTGAGTTCTCTGAGTTTCTATTAGGTTTAGTCCTTAAAACAGATAAAGTAATTATTGTAGGTGACTTTAATGTACGTGTTGACGTTGATAATGACAGCCTTAGCACTGCGTTTATCTCAGTATTAGACTCAGTTGGCTTCCGTCAGAATGTACATGAACCGACTCACTGTTTTAACCACACCCTCGACCTTGTTCTGACATATGGCATTGAAATCGAAGACTTAATAGTCTCCTCACAGAATCCTCTTTTATTGGACCATCATTTAATAACTTTTGAATTCATCTTACCAGACTACCAGCCAGTAGGCAAAAATTCTTATACCAGACTCCTGACTGATAGTACTGTAGCTAAATTTAAGGATATGATCCCATCAGTATTTAATTCAATGCTATGTTAAAATACAACAAAGGATTCCTATGCTAACCTTAGTCCCTCCCAGGTTGACTACCTGGTTGATAGTGCTACAGGATCGTTGCGTATGACACTTGACTCTATTGCTCCCCTAAAAAAGAAGAAAATTAAACAGATGAGGTTAGCTCCATGGTATACTCCTCAAACCCGCAAATTAAAGCAAACTTCACGGAAAATAGAAAGGAAATGGCGTTCTACAAATTTGGAAGAATTTCGGTTCGCCTGGCTAGACAGTCTTAAAATATACAGGAAAGCCCTCCGCAGTGCCAGGGCAGCCTATTACTCTGCACTAATAGAGGAAAATAAGAACAATCCCAGGTTTCTCTTCAGCACTGTAGCCAGGCTGACAGAGAGCCATAATTCTGTTGAACCATGTATTCCTTTAGCTCTGGACAGTAATGACTTCATGAGCTTCTTTAATGATAAAATTCTAACTATTAGAGACAGAATTCATCGGCTCCTGCCGTTAACAGGTACTGTTTTGTCTTCAAACACAGAAACCATAGAAACTGTTACTCAGTCTGTCGCAGTTTTAGACTGTTTTACTCCTGTCGACCTTCACCAACTAATTTCAATAATTTCATCATCAAAATCATCAACCTGTATTTTAGATCCTATCCCGACTAAGTTGTTTAAAGAAGTATTACCTCTAATTGACTCTTCAGTTTTAGACATGATCAATCTCTCTTTATCAACAGGCTACGTACCACAGTCCTTTAAAGTAGCTGTGATAAAACCGCTACTTAAAAAGCCAACTCTTGATCCAGGGTTTTCAGCCAACTATAGACCGATATCCAACCTTCCCTTTCTCTCAAAAACTCTTGAGAAAGCAGTTGCCAATCAGCTGTGCGACTTTCTAAACAATAATAGTTTATTTGAGGATTTCCAGTCAAGATTTAGAGTACATCATAGCACAGAGACAGCACTGGTTAAAGTTACAAATGAGCTTCCAATTGCATCTGATAAAGGATTTGTCTCTGTACTAGTCTTATTGGATCTTAGTGCTGCATTTGACACCATTGACCATGGCATCCTATTGCAGACACTGGAACACTTCATTGGCATTAAGGGAACTGCGTTAAGCTGGTTTAAATCCTACTTGTCAGATCGCTCTCAGTTTGTACGCGTTAATGACGACTCCTCTGTGCTCACTAAAGTCAGCTATGGAGTTCCGCAGGGTTCTGTGCTTGGACCAATTCTATTCACCTTATATATCGTCGCTGTCCGATAAAAAGCACGTATCTCCAAAACTCGTTTTTTTCAGGAGCATGAACAAACTGTTTTACTCGTCAATTAACTTACAAATTAAACCCAAAACACAGTAATTAGACACACTTATGACTCGAAATGAAAACCTATAGGTACACGGTGATTAGCTACCCGTTTAGTATTTTAATCGGATTTACGTGCGTTGTTGTGAGTGACGTTGGACATACGTGTTTTTTAAATAATGCGCTCCAATGATGTCCGGTCATTTAGGAGCCTCGTCTCCCGTTCATGTCCCACTAAATCCGTAAACTATTGATAGCAGGCTATCCTACATTTCCACATAGCACATTACCCTAATCTAAGATTTTTTTTGGTATTTTGTGTTGAAATCAGATTAGTCCATATAGGCGAAGAGTCATCTGTATTAATGCACATGCATCAGTCTGACTCGGTTCAAGGAAATCACAGAGTTTATCGTCTATTGCTTCACTGCTGCTGACCCTCCTCTCTGCCTCAACTGCTCTACTGTATTTTACTTTTGCTATTGCACATAGCTCCTCTAACGTGAGAGACATGTCTAGCCTGAAAAGGAGAAAACAGTGCACATAACAGACACATCAGACATCAATGAATACATCTCGGTCAGTAATCTAACATAAACAACACTGTCATGGTTATAAAAAGTTTTTGAACGGCATCGCTCGATGCAAGGACAACATTAGCCTAGCGTTAGATGCTATAATAAGTCTGCCAAGTACTGACGGTATACAGTCTGTGTTTACGGACATGACAAATCATCTGATATACAGGCAACGCCAGAGGTGGGAGATACGCGCATTGATGGACACTTCTGACACCCAATGGAGATGCGTGTTAAATATATGATGTAATAAAACGTCTTTCCATTGGTCACTTGGATCCCCAATGCTACCTGTTGCTGGGGGAGAATGTGAATATTCCTTAGCCAATGGAAAGTCAAAATCGTTAAAAGTGGAGATACGTGTTTTTTATCGGACAGCGACGATATGCTTCCTTTAGGTAAGATTATCAGGAAGCACTCAATAAATTTTCATTGCTATGCAGATGATACCCAGCTATATCTATCAATGAAGCCGGAAGAAACCAGTCAGTTAACTAGACTACAAGCATGTCTTCATGACATAAAGACCTGGATGACCTGCAATTTTCTGATGCTAAACTCGGACAAAACTGAAGTTATAGTAGTAGGCCCTAAACATCTTAGATAGTCACTTTCTGATGACATAGCAGCTATGGATGGCATCGCGCTGGCCTCCAGCACCACTGTAAAGAATCTGGGAGTCATCTTTGACCAAGACATGTCCTTTCACTCCCATGTAAAACAAATTTCAAGGACTGCCTTTTTTTACCTACGTAACATCACAAAAATCAGGCATATTTTGTCTCAAAATGATGCAGAAAAACTAGTCCATGCATTCGTAACTTATCAGGCTGCCCAAATTCGTTGCTGAATATTCTCCAGTTGCTCCAGAACGCTGCAGCACGTGTTCTGACAAAAACCAGGAAGAGAGATCATATTTCTCCAATAC
Source organism: Chaetodon trifascialis (assembly GCF_039877785.1). Lineage (NCBI taxonomy): Eukaryota > Metazoa > Chordata > Actinopteri > Chaetodontiformes > Chaetodontidae > Chaetodon > Chaetodon trifascialis. The sequence continues at coordinate 1,025,572 of NW_027255838.1, read as the reverse complement.
TCGCCACTTTGCACTGGCTCCCTGTAAAGTTTAGAATAGAGTTTAAAATTCTCCTCCTTACTTACAAAGCCATAAATGGCCAGGCACCTTCTTATCTTAAAGAGCTCATAGTACCTTATTGCCCCACTCGAACACTGCGTTCCCAGAATGCAGGCCTACTTATGGTTCCTAAAGTCTCAAAAAGCAGAACAGGAGTCAGAGCATTTAGCTATCAAGCTCCTCTCCTGTGGAACCATCTTCCAGTCTTTGTCCGGGAGGCAGACACTGTCTCTACATTTAAGAGTAGGCTTAAAACTTTCCTTTTTGATAAAGCTTATAGTTAGGGCTGGCTCAGGCTGGTCCTGGACCAGCCCCTAGTTATGCTGCTATAGGATTAGACTGTCGGAGGACATCCAAAGATACACCAAGCTCCTCTGTCCTTCTGTCCCTCTCCATCTGCACGCTTTCATGTCCGACCACGGCGTGTTACTAACTTAGCTCCTTCCCTGGAGTCTCTGTGCTTTGTCGTCTTGCAGGTTACACAGTGTCTGAATCTGGATCATGGATTGCAGCTGTGTTTCCTGCCTTGGCCCTGCCTGACATCCACTGCAACTGCTACTGCTGTTATTACATCCACTGTCACTGTTACTGTGACTGCATGTCTATCTCTCTATCTCCCTCTCTCTCTCTCTGATTGCATTTCTGTCTGTCTGTCTGTCTGTCTGTCTGTCTGTCTGTCTGTCTGTCTGTCTCACTCTCTCTCTCTTGCTCTCCATCTCCCACCCAACCGGTCGAGGCAGATGGCCGCCCACCCAGAGTCTGGTTCTGCTCGAGGTTTCTGCCTGTTAAAAGGAAGTTTTTCCTCGCCACTGTCGCCAAGTGCTTGCTCATGGGGGAATTGTTGGTTCTCTGTAGATAAAAGAGCTTGGTCTGTACCAGCTGTATATGGAAAGTGTCCTGAGACAACTTCTGTTGTGATTTGGCGCTATACAAATAAAATAAAATAAAATTGAATTGAATTGAATTGAATTGAATTGAATTGAATTGAATTGAACTGAACTGAACTGAACTGAACTGGAGCAGCTCCGGCCCATGGTCAATCCACTGTTGGACCCCCTTCAGTTCGCCTATCAGCCCCGACTTGGAGTTGAGGACGCCATCATCTACCTGCTCAACCGTATCTACTCCCACGTTCCATGTTCCATTTAATCATGTTTGACCCTTTAATGCACTTAAGTGACTTTTTTGTGTGTTGTATAGCTACTGTCCTGACAATGTGAGTTAGTCCTTATAATTTTGATTTGTGTCATGGGCGTGGCTTATGCACTTAATTATCTACTGTCCTCATAACTAAGCATGTTGTCAGGTTGTTATATTTTGAGTTGTGTTTTGTGTATTCAACATTTGAAGTGAAATTTGTTGTATGGCTCAAAATAGATTTTTTGACATTCACCACATCTTTGTGGAGCAAGTGGAAAGGGGTGTCCCTCTAATGCAAAAAACTGGTTTGAGAAAAATGTCCTTTTAGTACATAAAAAACCTGTGTGTGTGTGTGTGTGTGTGTGTGTGTGTGTGTGTGTATTCTGTGCCTACAGAATACAAAGATTTTTTTTTTTCTCATGAGGATTTAAAAGTGTGTTTAAATAATTTTATAGGGTACATACAGGATAAGTGTCCTGACTCTCAACGGCCTTTAATTTCACACTTGAATTGCTAAATCAAAGTTGTGAAAATTAAAGCATCTACAGTTCTTGGACACTGGTCACAATTTTTCACATTTTGCCACCACAACACGCCATTCCAACTTTAAAACGTAGACACAAGTCTCGTGCATTGGTGTATTAATCCACGTTTTGATAGCTGGTATAGTTTTTGATCAGTCGCTGTTCAATGACCATGATCGTTTTGGGAGAAATTTGGAGATTATAATGGGTGTGTATTGCACGGAATGTTCGTGCTAGAGTGGAGGAGATTAACTGCCAGAGTGGAGAGACGTTCTGAAAAGTGTGTGAAATTTTGTCTTTCCACGCTCCTCCAAACCACAAATTTCACTCTACACGTGTGAAATTTTCCAAGATTGTAGTGCCGCTTGTGCTGATTCTCACAATGTGCCTGGCCAAACAATAGGACTTACGATGTTTGACTTGTGAGCCTCTGAACGAGGAGAGTACCTCTGACCTGGCCCATAAGGTCCAATACAAATCAAAAACAGGAAAGACAGAAGCCAGCCATTATTTAACTCGCTCTAAAATCCGCTTTTTTGAGCCCAGCGAAAAAAGAAAGTGATCAGTGTGTGCAGCAAAGCCTTGTAGCTCTGATGGTGAAGAAATTTGGGCAATGGGAGTTTTGTTGTTTGCGTGAGAAGCGTTTGTTCGAGGGGTGCGCAGAGGCCAAATTCAGACATTTCTCAGACTCTCACAGACCCAAAGGGGCCCGTCACCACGGCGACCGCTGGAGATTATAATGGGTGTGTATTGCACGGAATGTTCAGGCTACAGTGGAGGAGACCAACTGCCAGAGTGGGAGAAAGCCTAAAATTACTCCAGATTTTTTCTCTTTTCACACTCCTCCCAGCCACAATTTACGCTCTACACGCATGATTTTTTCCAGGTTTGTAGACAAATTTCTTCTGTCTCTCACAATGTGTTCAAAAAATCTGAGAATTGGAATTATCAGCCTCTAAGTGCGGCCACGTCTGTCTCTGCTCCTCATTGACTCCAATACAAAGATTTTCTGAGAGAAGCTGAATGGACCCCTGTTTTAAACTCGCAAGTGTCTGCGAAATATTGACTGTGGAAACACCGAAATCACACTGATTCGTTCAGGAAGTCCTGACAGCGATGACAGTCTGTGTTTTTTATTGATAGGAGCTACCGTTTGGTGAGCATAAGCCCAAATGTCAGAGCAGTGCAGAGGCAGAAAATGGCTTTTTCTGTCTGAATGCATGTGTGTCTGCTGCACTGAGCAGATGTGTGTGCGTGTGCACCTGTGTCTGATTGGATGACATCATTGGTCAGAGTGGGAGAAAGGAGCTACCATTTTGGGTGCTTTTCATCGGGTAAATTGGTCTCCTCGTCTCCTCCACTCGCTTCCTCTCCTTGCGTCTTAGCTCCGCCCAGCGAGGACATGAAACAAGAATGCGAGGAAGAGACGTGAACTCCGAAATGAAAAATCCTCGCTCCACAGCGTCAGTCCGAAGCGACGTCAATTACTGATGACGTTTACCTGCTCCTGCCATGATTCAAACGTGTGCCACATACGACACGCCCCTTAAATAATAAAAGACTTCCGCGAAGGCTACACTGGTGTATCCTCACTCTGATCTCCTTCAGAAGCCTCCTCTTGAGGAGGCACAATTCAACGTAATGAGAAGCACCCATTGTCAGCATAAGCCCAGATGTCAGACCAGTGCAGAAGCAGAAAATGACTGTTCCTCTCCACGTTGCTGCCTGCCCCTGTCTCTCTACCTGGAAGGCCCCTATTGTCGATGGCAAACAGCTCAAGTTGCCATGGCAACCTCTGAGCCTCATATGTAGCTTCAGCTGTAGCTCGTCATCAAGCTCTGCAGTGGCTTGATAACCAGCTACAGCCTACCCTATTACTGGTAAGTTGTAAGTGTTAGTGACGTAATGAGTGATGTTGGCCTGTTAACAGCAGCCACAATGCTAACATGCTAATGCTATCATGAGGTCCTATTAACTTGTTGGTGTATGGAGATTTGAGTTTTGATGTCGGGTTGTTGTGCTAACATGCTAATGATTAACATGCTAATGCTAACATGCTAACCTGTGGTAAAATGATTCTTGAATGCATTCCAATGGTGTTTGAGACCTTTAGCATTAGTCAGTGTTAGCATTGTGGCAAACGCCAACATGAGGTCCTATGAACAGGTTTGACTTTGATATGAGGATGTTGAGCTAATATGCTAATGATTTGCATACTAATGCTAACATGCTAACATACAGTAAAATGATACTTAAATGCATTCTAAAGGTGTTTCAGATCTTTTAATGTGTTATTTGTCATGCTAATGTTAGCTTAGCATTAGCAGCTGTTCGCATTGTTTGGCAGTAGCCCCTGTGGCCCTTTCACAATTTCTCAGGGGAAAATTGTCTAGTTATTTTTTTTCTATAATATTTTTAACACTGCACTTGAGAGCAACCGCCTGTCACGTGACCCGCGCTCTCGCTTCAGCTCTGTTCGCCAAATGTCTTTCAACGTCTTGTATTTCCCTCATTGTTCAACCTTCATGTACAACGTCTGAATAAAAACGTAGAGAAATTTGTCTTCTGTCACACTGTGTTACTGTTATTTTGATATGACTTACTGTTTGGACATAAATAGCCTTTGTCTGCAGACAGCGCAGACGAGAAGCCGCACAGACAGCTGTGTGTAAGTGAGCTGTGAAGCACCCTCGAAAACAGAGATGACGGGAGTTTTTAAATAGCGATATACTAAAACCCGTATAAGATATCAAAACACGGATTTCACCAGGCAACTCTGAAGTCTCCGAGAAAAGATCAAATAAGTTCCTGTATGTTCAATAATCTCAGTGACCAAAGTCAAAAGATATGACTGAAATTATATAACAGGATATGGGAAGACAGGAAGTTGCCAGATGAGTGGAAAGAGTCCATAACTGTTCCTGTCTGTAAAGCAGGTCAGGATCCAAGTTTGGCAGAGTTACAGACCGAGAGCCCGAACATCACATGTTGGTCAAATTATGGATGAACGAAAGGCTGCTCTGTTATTTAGAAAGGAGGGAGAAATAAAATGCTATCAGAGGGGATTTGTTAGGATGTGCCTTTTCCCAGCGTCCCTTCCCTTCCTTTGTCCCCAGTGTTCTTTGTCTGTTGGTCTGTCTCCCCTGTCTGTCTGAGAATGGGCGGTCCTTCCCCCATGACGACCTAGTTACCTGCACACCTGAGGCGTGTTGGAGCTGATTGCTGGCAGCATTTAGGGGACGCTCTCTGGTCTTGTGGTTGCCAGTTCGTCCTGATCTGGACCGTGTGTCCGTCCTGTCTCAGTGTGAGTAACTTCTAAGAAAAGCCTTTTGTCCTGGGACTTATCCAGTGGGTTTTTGGACTTCTCTTTGTTCTGCTCTTTCTTTCAGTGCTCAGTCCCGCTCGGTGTGCCTCTCAGCCTCAGTTCCAGCGTGGTGTTTTTGGTTATCTCCACTCAGTTTGAGTTCGCCTTCTGTTCCTCCTTTTTGTAATAAATCTAGTTTGTGTTTTGCGACATTGTCTCTGTCTTTGCTCTGCACCTCGAGTCCTGAAATATTATTTTTGACAGAGGAAAATCCTCACAGGATTCAGGAAAGGAAGGAGTCCTGTCGATCCCGCTCTGTGTTTACAACATGAAATTAGGAAAGCTCAGGGAAATAAAGAGAATGTAGTGGCTGTTTTTCCATGTGGACAAAGCCTGAGACACGATGTGGAGGGAGGGGCTGCTAATCAGACTGTACCATATGGGCATAAGGGGGAAATGTACAGGTGGATTAAGCTTTTTTAACAGACAGGATGACGTCAGTGAGAGGGGAAACACAGTGGAAATACATAGTAGAGAATGGAACTGCTCAGGGCTCTATTATAAGTCCACTTTTGTTTTCAGATCAATGATCAATGAGATATTCAGTAATACAGACAGGTCCATACGGACATCTTTATGAGCAGATGATGGAGTTTTGTGGAAAAGGAGAGGGAACGAGGCATTCAATGCTTGGAAATTGCAAGAACAAACTAGACAATTTCCTCCTGGGAAATTATGAAAGGGCCATGGGGGCTACTGCTGGACAGCTGCTAATGCTAAGCTAACATTAGCATGTCAAATAAGACGTTAAAAACATCTGAACCATCATTAGAATGCCTTTAACAATCATTTTAGCCAAGGATAGCATGTTAGCATTAGCATGCTAACATTAGCATGTCAAATAACACATTAAAAACATCTGAACCATCATTAGAATGCATTCAAGAATCATTTTAACACAGGTTAGCATGTCAGCATTAGCATACTAATCATTAGCATATAAGCACAACAACCCGACATCAAAAGTTAAACCTCCATGCACCAACAAGTTCATAGGACCTCATATTAGCATTAGCATGTTAGCATTGTGGCTCCTATCAGAAAAAAACACAGACCGTCATTGTTGTCAGGACTTCCTGAACGATTCGGTGTGATTTCAGTGTTTCTGAATTCAATATTTCACAGACACTTGAGAGTTTAAAACAGGGGTCCGTTCTGCTTCTCTCAGAAAATCTTTGTATTGGAGTCAATGAGGAGCAGAGACAGAAACGTCTGAATTTGGCCTCTGCGCACCCCCCGAACAAACGCTTCTCACGCGAACACCAAAACTCCTATTCCCGAAATTTTCTGTTTTTTCCGGCTTTTTCTGTCTGAATGCATGTGTGTCTGCTGCACTGAGAGCAGATGTGTGTGCGTGTGCACCTGTGTCTGATTGGATGACATCATTGGTCACACTCAAAAAAAGAATTCATTGGATGAACGTAATTTTACCTTGTCACCTATATTCCATCTAAAGAAATCATGTTAAGTCAGTCTATCTTGTTTGTGTTGGTTCATTTCAAGTAATTTAAGTTTGTACAACACAATTCAACATGTTACAGGAACTAATACAGGTTTTGTCTGTTATACTAATATCTTGTTTTAGTGTTGTTTTCACTTTACACTTAGTGTAAGCATTATGATTAATTAAATTACCAAAGATCCGCTAACATACATAAAGTACATGCAAAAACATTTACAATTTTTATTTGACATTTGGGTGCAACATAGAACTGACACCCGATCTTTATTGTCTTTGATGCATCTCCACAGTATGCCACAGTACAACGCTGACCAAAACAGTGTCTGAAGACCTTCCACAGCACAAAAATAAATCAAAAAGCAATTTTCTCCAGGACTTTAACCAAGTGATGCATTTGGGAATGCTGTATTAGGAGTTCAACATTTACAGTCTTGCAAAAATATGTGCACTTCTGACATTTAAGTTTAACATTCAACATGTAACTTTTTTTTTCAACCATGTCAAAAATGCCTGTAGAATATTTTACAAACAAAATTATTGCGACTCAGTAAAGAAACAACCTTCAAACAATGTGAACAATGCAATATGATGTGTGCATAACTATAAAAATATGCATGTTATTGTTTTAAACACTGAATTATTACAATCAACAGGTGAACTTTTTTTTTTTTAAAGTCAGAAATGGTGAAAAATTACTGTAAAAGCAATGTCAGAAAATCTCAACTTTAGGAGCCCAACGTGCAAGTGTGACTGCTCCACTCACAGAAAAAGTTCTTGAAAACCAGTATGAATACAACTGCTCCAGCCACAACTGTCCATCCAGTAATACCAGTCTCGGTGTGTGTTCATCTGTCATCATCCACACGTGTCATCTCCATCCACACACACAGAGGAGACTTTTCAACGACAATCTTAATCTCAGTCCATTGTTCAAACTAAATTGTCTGTTGGAACATTTTTCTTCTGCTGAACTTTCAAAAGCAGAAAATCTGCATTGGCAGAGATTTGGACAAATGCCATGCTTGTATCAGGCTTCAGCAAGTTTATTCACCCTATCAGCTTGTTTTTCAGGAACTGTACTTGATGACAACCTCTGCCCATCCAGCTTCAGCAGAGTCTTCTGCAGGACTTCAAAAGTGCATTTTAGCTCGGGTGGGTACCTCAGGTTCAGACAGTATATCAGTCCAAATAACAGAGCGCAGGCAATCGCAGTGTCCCCCAAATCACTGAGGACCTGCACACCTTCAATCAGGACACCAATGTCCTCTGGATCATTTCCAGGCTCTGCACCCTCATTCTGTCTGATGTACACTCCCATCACAGTTTGCTCCATTAAAGTGTTGGCCTCAGTGTCTGTGCTCTGTGGAGTAAAATATGACAATTATACATTTGATAGGAGTCTCGGCAAAGTGTGGAAATACAATTTTATGAAGAAAAGAAGTACAAATGAAGTAAATTCATTCATTTGTACAGTTGGAGTTGTACAGATGCGTACATTACAAAAAAGGTACAGAGTAAAATCTGAGGTGGGAAAGTCTGACCTAGCTTTATACTAAATATATTAAATGGTTAGGAATATTGTTTTAAGACATTTAAGACATGAATTCAGCCAATTCTATGTCGAGTTTTCAACCTTGCGAAAATGTTTAAAAATAGCAGATAATGAGAAACGGGCAAAGCAAAATGTACTTCAGTTGTACAGAGTTTTAATGTTTAAATATGTTTTAATCACCCATAATTTTTGATTCAAATTTCATACAGCAAATAAATATGTGCTTTCTCTGACTGGCTCCTTTGTCACACCTCGTGTATGTAACTCACCATATATTCCTTGATGAGTGTCTCGTGGTCTTCGTTCAGGTAGACGCACAATGACTTGAGGATGCATGCTCGTCTTGTATGTGTTGTGTCATCCTGCGGAAAAAAGGGAGCTTTCGCTTACATACACAGAGATTTATACTCATGCAATTATCATGACAGGGACATCAAAAGTATTTCATAAGCATAGGTCTACCCAAATTAATACAAACCTTGGAAATGGCCACCATTATCTGTCTAATTTTTTTCCAGCTTTCCCTTTAAAGAGCTCCATCATGCAGAGAGTGTTGGTCAAGCTCAGCAAAGAATGCAGACAGCAGAGGTTCAGCAGATATCCACACGAACTCGTCCATCTGAAAAACATCAACAATACACTCACCTTATTTGAACATCACAACAATATACAGCACAAGAAGGATGAACAGTGAATTACTACTGTAGCTGTTCAATCGTGATATTAAGGGTGGGAGAAAAAAATCAATTCAGGATAGTATCGCAATATTTTTGTTTTACGATTTCATATTTTTATGAAGATTAAAATGCTTCAGAGTTTCAGCCTATGTGCAGGAGGCAGAGCTAAGCTTCAGGACAGCTGAGAAACTGGGGACAGAGACAAGGAAGGAGGACAGAGAAGAGGGAGGAGGACAGAGAAGAGGGAGGAGGACAGAGAAGAGGGAAGACGCGAGAGAAGGGAGAGGAGGACAGAGAAGAGGAAGGAGGACAAAGAAGAGGGAGGAGGACAAAGAAGAGGGAGGAGGACAGAGAAGAGGGAGGAGGACAGAGAAGAGCGAGGAGGACAGAGAAGAGGGAGGAGGACAAAGAAGAGGGAAGAGGACAGAGAAGGGAGAGGAGGACAAAGAAGAGGGAGGAGGACAGAGAAGAGGGAGGAGGACAGAGAAGAGGGAAGACGCGAGAGAAGGGAGAGGAGGACAGAGAAGAGGGAAGAGGACAGAGAAGAGGGAGGAGGACAAAGAAGAGGGAAGAGGACAGAGAAGGGAGAGGAGGACAGAGAAGAGGAAGGAGGACAGAGAAGAGGAAGGAGGACAAAGAAGAGGGAGGAGGACAGAGAAGAGGGAAGAGGACAAAGAAGAGGGAAGAGGACAGAGAAGAGGGAGGAGGACAGAGAAGAGGAAGGACAGAGAAGAGGAAGGAGGACAAAGAAGAGGGAGGAGGACAGAGAAGAGGGAGGAGGACAAAGAAGAGGGAAGAGGGAGGAGGACAGAGAAGAGGAAGGAGGACAGAGAAGAGGAAGGAGGACAAAGAAGAGGGAGGAGGACAGAGAAGAGGGAGGAGGACAAAGAAGAGGGAGGAGGACAGAGAAGAGGAAGGAGGACAGAGAAGAGGAAGGAGGACAGAGAAGAGGGAAGAGGCGAGAGAAGGGAGAGGAGGACAGAGAAGAGGAAGGAGGACAAAGAAGAGGGAGGAGGACAGAGAAGAGGGAGGAGGACAAAGAAGAGGGAGGAGGACAGAGAAGAGGAAGGAGGACAGAGAAGAGGGAGGAGGACAGAGAAGAGGAAGGAGGACAGAGAAGAGGAAGGAGGACAAAGAAGAGGGAGGAGGACAGAGAAGAGGGAGGAGGACAAAGAAGAGGGAGGAGGACAGAGAAGAGGAAGGAGGACAGAGAAGAGGGAGGAGGACAGAGAAGAGGGAGGAGGACAGAGAAGAGGAAGGAGGACAAAGAAGAGGGAGGAGGACAGAGAAGAGGAAGGAGGACAAAGAAGAGGGAGGAGGACAGAGAAGAGGAAGGAGGACAAAGAAGAGGGAAGAGGCGAGAGAAGGGAGAGGAGGACAGAGAGGGGAAGGAGGACAAATAAGAGGGAGGAGGACAAAGAAGAGGGAGGAGGACAGAGAAGAGGAAGGAGGACAGAGAAGAGGGAGGAGGACAGAGAAGAGGGAGGAGGACAGAGAAGAGGAAGGAGGACAAAGAAGAGGGAGGAGGACAGAGAAGAGGAAGGAGGACAAAGAAGAGGGAGGAGGACAGAGAAGAGGAAGGAGGACAAAGAAGAGGGAAGAGGCGAGAGAAGGGAGAGGAGGACAGAGAGGGGAAGGAGGACAAATAAGAGGGAGGAGGACAAAGAAGAGGGAGGAGGACAGAGAAGAGGGAGGAGGTGAGAGAAGGGAGAGGAGGACAGAGAGGGGAAGGAGGACAAAGAAGAGGGAGGAGGACAAAGAAGAGGGAGGAGGACAAAGAAGAGGGAGGAGGACAGAGAAGAGGGAGGAGGACAAAGAAGAGGGAGGAGGACAGAGAAGAGGAAGGAGGACAAAGAAGAGGGAAGAGGACAGAGAAGAGGGAGGAGGACAGAGAAGAGGGAAGAGGTGAGAGAAGGGAGAGGAGGACAGAGAAGAGGGAGGAGGACAGAGAAGAGGAAGGAGGACAGAGAAGAGGGAGGAGGACAGAGAAGGGAGAGGAAGACAGAGAAGAGGGAGGAGGACAGAGAAGGGAGAGGAAGACAGAGAAGAGGAAGGAGGACAGAGAAGAGGGAGGAGGACAGAGAAGGGAGAGGAGGACAGAGAAGGGAGAGGAAGACAGAGAAGAGGAAGGAGGACAGAGAAGAGGGAGGAGGACAGAGAAGGGAGAGGAGGACAGAGAAGGGAGAGGAAGACAGAGAAGAGGGAGGAGGACAGAGAAGAGGAAGGAGGACAAAGAAGAGGGAGGACGACAGAGAAGAGGAAGGAGGACAGAGAAGAGGGAGGAGGACAGAGAAGAGGAAGGAGGACAGAGAAGGGAGAGGAGGACAGAGAAGAGGAAGGAGGACAGAGAAGGGAGAGGAGGACAGAGAAGAGGAAGGAGGACAGAGAAGAGGAAGGAGGACAGAGAAGGGAGAGGAGGACAGAGAAGAGGAAGGAGGACAGAGAAGGGAGAGGAGGACAAAGAAGAGGGAGGAGGACAGAGAAGAGGGAAGAGGACAGAGAAGAGGGAGGAGGACAAAGAAGAGGGAGGAGGACAGAGAAGAGGGAAGAGGACAGAGAAGGGAGAGGAGGACAGAGAAGGGAGAGGAGGACAGAGAGAGGATGAATGTTAACCTGTTAAAGACCTGCAGGCTTTATCAACAGTAGAATCTAAAGCTTCAACCAACTGGTCAACACTATATTTGATTTGTCTTTATCTTCCTGTACTTGTGCGCACACACTCCGAGGTATCCAGAAAACCTGAGCACATATAGGACACTTACCTCTTTCGCAGTAAACAGAGCTGGCCATCTGCGTTTGAGGTCTGCCATGAGGGGCTGTCCTTGAACAACTTCTTGCCTTCTATATGAGAAAGTCTTTTCCATTTTCAGTGCCACCACGTGGTCATTGTTTCTCTTCTCTCGATTTCCAGAGTGTCAGTCGTTTCTCCTTTTGGATGCTGCGGACAGTAATTGACCTCTGCTCTTCTGGGCTTTTTCACATTTAAGGCTGCTTTGTCTTGGGCCTTGTTCTTCAGAGAATTTATGGTGACCTCACAACATCCAAGGCCTCTTAGTTTGGTCCTGAAGTTGGCCATTTTATACTTGAGGCTGATCTTCCACCCATAACAGCCATTGAAGGATCCCTGCTCCTTCAGACAAGGATGCTTTTTCACAAGAGCTTCTGCAGCATCATTCAGATCACTGTCAGTTGGGTAGGCTTTGAATTTAATCATTTCTTCAGCCAGCTGTTCTAAAATGTGTGATTTCAGTTTTGGTGAGGGGCTCAAAGAAGTTCCACTAACACTGCACTCAGCATTGGCCTTGTCAAGTTGCAGTTCAGCATCATAGTTGAAGCTAGGGATTGTGAAGACACTTGGCCAAACTGACAGCCTTGCAGATGGTGATGAACCTGAAGATGAAACGGGGTTTGTGTTATCCGTTTCAAACAGGAGACTGACGATGTATCTGTTGAGCCTTGCATTGCTAGAGGTTGACGTGTCACTGTGTCATCATTTTTGTGAGAACCTAAGTATACAATCTTTAAAGTTGCTTTATCATGTACTTCGGAGGTCACTGACAGGTTCACAAACTCATTTCCAAAATCAGCATCTTGATATTGAAGCCGAAAATCTTCTTGCAGTCCAAAACTGGTCTTCATTGTCTGGCACAATTCCTGTATGGCGTCCTGTATCCGTGCTGGCAGAGTTAGTTTCCTGGCATCATCTTCACCAACGATAACTCTCAGTCTTATGGGCTGGGCCATTGTGTGGACCGAAACAAAAACAGAAAAAAAAAAAACCACTGGTTGAATATTTCACAATGAAAAAAGAAGAAGGAGGAGGAGGACAGAGAAGTGAGAGGAGGGCAGAGATTTGAGGGAGGTTGACAGAGAGGAAGGAGGAGGACAGAGAAAGGATGTGTGTTGGATGAAAGACCTACAACCTTTCTAAACAGAAAATAATACTGGCTGAATATTTCTCAATGAAAAAAACACATCTCTTACAATAAATGACAATTAGACAAGTGTTGATATTTATTTTCTATCAAAACTAGGATATTATGTGATATGTTTTACTCTAATTTACAGCTTTTGTGATTTAACCTGTTTTCCAACAAAATTAGTTTCCTGCCACTAACAAGTGAAAAAATTGTAGAGCAATCCTAAATGTCATTCTTTCAAGTACCATCTGATTTTCGACTAAACACATATTTGATTCAGTCCATAAGCCGAGGTGTAAAAAGTTCAAAACTCCAAGACCCAATAGCTTTTTGTTGTGGCTTAGGGTCAAAATTGACCTTCATCCAGTTAATACATTCATTCTGTGACGGACTCTGAAACAGGACTCAGATGCAGAGCGGCAGAAATCACAGTTTATTTCAAAGTAACAACAAAAGAAGGAAAGAACTGAGGGCGCCGATAAACGGGAACGGAGAGGACAGTCTCTGCTGGAGGACACTCGACAGCTTCTAATGACAAAACACAAAACTCCGTTAAAGAAATGCACACGGGCAAAAGGTCCAAAAACAAACGCTGGAGGGAAAACTCAACAGCCACTACAAAAAACTCAAAATCACCACTCGGGGAAAAAACTCACTGGTAAGAAGAAACTCAGGTGCTGGAGAAACTCGACAGCCTCAGGTAAGAACTCAGGGAGGACGGCAAAAACTCCGCTGGGAAAAAGAGCACACAGTACACAAAAGAAACCACAAGCTGGAGAACAACTCGACAGACACTTAAACAGAAATCTCCACAAAGGGAAAGCACTCAGGCAGGAACAAAAACTCAGCGTGCACAAAGGCAAACGGCTGGAGAACACGAGGCAGAGGTCAGGCGATCGGCACTGAGACGTGGACACGAGCGTAAGCACAGGTATCATCTGGCACCAGAGTGTGGGAGAAGCCTGCTTAAGAAGGGGAGTCCTGATTAGCGGCAATTAGTGACAGGTGTGTCAGGTAGAAGCTCAAACCCCGGCAACGATCAGCCCCGCCCCTGCCTCGCTCCAGCCCTGAAAGAATACACAGAACCAATCAGAGCAGATCGCTAAACCACGGCCACAACACATTCATCATTAAAATCATACCTTGCATGATTGTACGACTTAATGTGCCACGTGATATGGGGAAGAAATACTTACAAACATCACTTCCGTCTTCCCAGTAAGTTTATGTGTCTCCAGACGCAGGCCTCCCACTGAATAGACAGCTAACGGACATCATCAAGTAGTTCCCCATGCTCAATCAGAGACACCTCTCTCACATGTGACGTGTCAAGTTCAAAAGATCTAAAGTGCCCTCTAAACCAAGCTGAGACCTTTTTCACAATGAAATATATCTTGCCTCGCAAAACACAAATCTGCAGAATTTCAGCAAACTCAGGAAGTCCAAATAATTGCCCATGGACTACAATCATTCCTTTGTTGTAATTCATACCATTGTATGACACACTTTCTGTAATATGGACATCAGTCTCGCCTGGTAATCTTTGCTTAATAGCACTCGCAATGTTACTTTGCAAAACATCAATGGGTACTGATGACACACTCGTTACCACCGAAGGTGTCCTATGGTCAGAAGAGTGCAAGTCCGAGGCGACTGTGAGAGGTGTGTTTTTAAAGCAGTTGGTATGGCGAGCAATGTGTTCGAAGAAACTGTGTTTCGCCTCAAATCTCATTGTCCATTTATGGATAAGAGGCCCAAAGAGACGAATCAAAGCAGGGTAGTGCTCCAAATAATGATGTTTAGGGAGCAGATGGCTGTTTGGAAAAAGCTCTTGGTATCTCTGGCGATGTTCACTGATTTTACACTCAAGATATGCAGTCGACTCATCAGAGTGGACAGGGGCTACAGCAAGCTCCACTATGTCCTTGAGATCCAAAAGAACATGCCATACAGGTTCATCCTCTGGAACAAGTGGACCAAAAATCAGAGGCAACAACCTAAGCAGAGACCAATTTTCGTGTGCTTTCCACCAATGCTTTTTTTAACTGAGAAAGTCTGTGGTATTGTGTGAGGCCGATTGGTTTTATCTCCCCATTTGTACTCAAAATTTTGGATTAAATTATTCAGTTTTTCTAAGCTGAAATACTTTTTAGAGATCAAAGGAGAAAAACAATGAGCAAGCTCCACAGGTATGATGCCCTCCAACAGATCATGTGCTACATCTGGAGGATAACCTGCAGTGACATGAAAATTTGCCGTTTCTAGTGCACACTTCAAATGAGCTTCATGAAGTTCCCGCGTTCTTTGCTCAAACACACTAGCAGTCAATGATTGGATTTCAGATTTCTTGGCAGTGCAGAATCTGCAGATGTATTCCCCAGAAAAACTTTCTACAAAACCTGCCAGCCCATGGGCTCCTAGATTGTCAGCTATTCCACCATTCACAGTGCCTTTGATGCACTCGTTCAGCTGACTGATGAACACACCACGTTGCTCCAAAATGAACAGATCTTTCAAAAGAGGATCCAAGACTTGTTCGTACCCAAATTTCCTTAAATGTTCACTTTTACAAACAACAGCCAAATAAATGGATGAGAGAACAGAATGAGAGCCAGGGGGCAAATTATCCAAGCTCCAGTATACACCACAAAGCTTGTGCTTTTTGCGTGAGGTCCCGAGAGGATTACAAACCTCAAAATCATCAATATAAAGTTTTATGAAAATTCTCAACTCATCAACTGCTAGAAAGGTATTTGTTTTATAATGCTCACCATCTCGAAAAGACGTGTAAACTCGCTGATCACCAAGCAAATCCTTTCTATTTTCTTGAGCTTTGTGTTCTTCAATCACTCTATTCAGTCATTTATTGTGACTCAGTATCTCCTGCAGTGACTGCAGTAAAGGGATGTACTGAAATGACCTTCTTCGATCTACAGATAAATTATACTCAACAGGCTCTACAACCTTAAAATTTAGCTTGTAGTATTGTTTTCTTTCATAAGACGAGGCAAGAGAACCGCACTTGCCCAAAATTTTAGCCACAGGGCTAGAAACACATACAGAATTGGCAAGTTCTTCGATAACAGCCTGATCAATATGCAGATTATGGCTATTGAAAATTTCTGTAACTGTACGTTTTGCGACAGGCGCGCTAGCTGAACTTAACAAAAAATGCAACTCCTCCAATAACTCATCCACTTCTTTTGCTGGAATATGAAATATATGCTCTAATTTCACTGTCACTGACTCAGTTTCATCTTCATCATATGATACATCAGCAGAACAGCCAGCCCTCACATTATCAGAGATATCTGACACTTGCAACGGGTCAACAAATGTAACTACACTGGCCTTGAGATCTTTCAGTGTGTGTGGATGATGCTTCCTGTTTTTGTGTGTATAAAATGTACTATAAACATTTGTCTTGAAAGGGCAACCAACAAACACACAACTAACTGTCTCGTTACTTTGTTCCAATATGAACAAAAAAATCTTTCTCATTGGAGAGGTCACTGCATTTACATAACTTGCATTTAAAAGTTACTGAATTGGAAGTTTTCTGTGTAACCTGAGATGAATGAGCTTTATAGACATGAGTATTGAGTCCACTCCATGTCTTGAATGTGCAAGGACACTTTACATATATACACTGAAAATGTTGTCTTCTTCCATAGTGATGATATAGTTTATAATGTTTAAGTTTGTACCTTCTACTCTCTCTAGCGTCACAATGCCTGCACTGCCACATACATGTCACTGAAAGAAAAGAATTCAAAAACATTAGTATATGATATATAACTAGACAATTTCCCCCTGGGAAATTTTGAAAGGGCCACGGGGGCTACCGCCGGACAATGCCAACAGCTAATGCTAAGCTAACATTAGCATGTCAAACAACACATTAAAAACATCTGAACCATAATCAGAATGCCTTGAACAATCATTTTAGCCAAGGTTAGCATGTTAGCATTAGCATGCTAACATTAGCATATCAAATAACACATTAAAAACATCTGAACCATCATTAGAACACCTTCAAGAATCATTTTAGCCTAAGTTAGCATGTTAGCATTAGCATGCTAACATTAGCATGTTAGCACAACAACCCGACATCAAAAGTCAAACCTCTATGCACCAACAAGTTCATAGGACCTCATATTAGCATTAGCATGTTAGCATTGTGGCTAATGCTAACAGGCCAACATCACTCATTACCTCACTAACACTTACAACTCACCAGTAATAGGCTAGGCTGTGGCTCATTGTCAAGCCACTGCATAGCTGCAGCTGAAGCTACATATGTGTGTGTGGGAGAGGAGTGTTCAGAGAAGTACTGAGGCTCAGAGGTTGCCATGGAAACTTGAGGTGGCCTGATCAATGATGTCACCCACTCAGACACAGGTGCAGACACACATGCATTGTATTGGAGGCAATGAGGAGCAGAGACAGAAACGTCTGAATTTAGCCTCTGCGCACCCCTCGAACAAATGCTTCTCACGCGAAGACCGAAAGTCCTATTGCCGAAATTTCTTCACCATCAGAGCTACAAGGCTTTGCTCTACACACACACACACACACACACACACACACACACACACACACACACACACACACACACACACACACTCTTTTTTCGCTGGGGTCAAAAAAACAGATTTTAGAGCGAGTTAAAAAAATGGCTGACTTCTGTCTCTCCTGTTTTTGATTTGTATTGGACCTTATGGGCCAGGTCAGAGGCGCTCTCCTCGCTCAGAGGCTGAGAACTCAAAAACCGTAAGTCCTATCGCTTAGCCAGGCACATCGTGAGAATCAGCGCAAGCGGCACTACAAGTCTCGAAATTTTCACGCGCGTAGAGTGAAATTTGTGGGTTGGAGGAGCATGGAAAGAGAAAATTTCACACACTTTTCAGAGCGTCTCTCCACTCTGGCAGTTAATCCCCTCCACTCTAGCACGAACATTCCGTGCAATACACACCCATTGAAATCTCCAGCGGTTGCCATGGTGACGATAGCACGCCGATCCCGATCGAGCCGCACGTTTTGATATATAATTCGCCTATAACACGCAGAATAACAATAGGGCTCCCCTTTCATAGCTGTAGGGGGCAATAGGCCTCGGGCAATTGCCCCGTGGCCCTAAATATACATTTCCTCAAATAGAAAATGACAATATCAACTTACCATGTATTTCTGAGGTGCATACAAATCTCAGGGCACGGGGACAGTATTTTGTTTTGGGATGTATTTCTGGTAAATAGAGAAAATGTTTTACAAGGTTAATACAACATAATGTTTCTATAGTGAATAGGGCACGTATTACAATATCTGTAATTGCATACACTGAAATGTGAAGTCTATGAAACAATTTCTGGTGGCAAGGACACGTGTATTCATCAGGATGACATATACTGCACCACCGCTTTCACTGCATCATAGTCTAAACAGATTTACACAGCCGTTTGCTAACGTTACCTTACCAAAGCTTCAGCTCCAACCCATGGTCATCTATCAGTTATTTACGTTAGCCTGGCTCTTAGCTGAACAATAACCAGCCATCACTAACGCCGGTGGAACGAAGCTCTCTCTGCCGATGAGTGTTACACTACAACTTCAGCTTGTATGGACACAATAACTAACCACTGCAAACGCACGCGCACACAGAGGAAACCATAGGCATACGTAGACGCCTCATTGACTGACGCTTCCTATTAGAACTGACGTTCAGCGCGGCCGCCATCTTGGATGGGTCTCCCATGCGTCCCCAGTATATTTATTTCTATGGAGGAAGGTGTATGTCCAGCTACTGTAATCATCATAACTCCTCTAATTTTTACCCGAGTTTCACACGGTTTGGTTTGTTCCAAACGGCAGAGATGTAGTTATGATACAAGATGCTGTCACACATTAAAAACACGTGCTTTCATGCTGAAATACTTTGTTGAAGAGCATAATACAGACATATGGTATGGCATATTAATATAACTATATTATAATTAATATAATAATATATTTTAATAAAGAAACAGTTTGATTGTTCATTCGAATTTATTTCTCTCTCTCTCTCTCTCTCTCTCACACACACACACACACACACACACACACACACACACACACACACACACACCCAATGTCAATCGGGCTGCTGATCGACTGTCTGGTATTATGGGCTGGTCAGACCAATATTTAAAATAAAGAAAAAAAAGTGGCCGACTATCGGCCCAACTAGCACGTCGGCCCACCGGGAAAATGCCCGCTATGCCAGATGGTCAGTCCGTCCCTGGCTAAGACGCTACATTAATGATCCGTTAATGTCAGGAAGCACGGAACAAATCGCGTCTTAGACGCAACATTTAATTGTCAATTAAAGGACGATTCCGTATTTTACGGGACGGGTGGCAACCCTACCTATAATTGAGCTTGAATTTGAATTTCTCCATAACAATTTGACGATAAAACAACAATAAATATCCTAAATAAAATAGGCCTAAATCTATAAAAGATCAATCATCAATTAAGCATGAAATCTTTTTTTTTTCTTTAATCTGCTGCTTTGGCTTTGATCTCTTTGAAGATGTGGTACTCGGAATGTTGTGAGGTCACAACATTCCACACACCGGCTTTAAAAGCAGAGACAAACCCAGTTTAGTTATTATTAGTTTCAGCATTTCAACGGTGAATGGCGTACTTTTTGATGGTGGCAGACGACGAGCATGGATCAGTGTTGGGTCTCCAATCAACAACTTGGTGAGTAGTGAGGAGAAGTTTGGAAAGATTCAGGCTGGCTGTTTACCCATCTCCAGTTTTTATGCTAAGCTAAGCTAATCGGCTGCATACCCAAATGCCACATAGGTCAAACTATTGTAATTGTGTTTCAGTCGTGGGTTTTGATTCATATTGGAAATGAGATGCTATTTTGTATAGATACAAATTATTACAAGGGGTTTGATTTGTCAGTGTAAACAATGAATGGGCCTCAAAGGACTACAGACCTGTGGCACTGACCTCCCACATTATGAAGACTCTGGAGAGACTTGTCATGAGAAGAGCAGGTCCAGAGTTAATCACCTGCAGGCCATGCTGACGGCTGACGTGCTGACATGCTGAGGTAAGCGTATCGTCTCACTTCCTGTTTCTGGTTGCTGCCTTAGGAGTTCCATTCTAGCACAAACTGCCAGTTGGTAATTAAATATTTAGTTTGGGCAATTTCAGGCCGTGTTCAGAGCTGGGTCAGAAGGTCAAATGTAGTCCTTATTATTTCACCTGTGCCATGGGTTAGCAAGGTCTGATTAACTTGAGTAATACCTCATCTTAAAGCTTAGATTCTCTTCTTTCAAACAAGTATAAACTTTCCATTCTAGCACAAACTGCCAGGTGGCAATTAAATATTTAGTTTGGTCAATTTCAGGCCGCGTTCAGAACTGGGTCAGAAGGTCAAATCTAAGCTTTAAAATGAGGTCCGTATTATTTCACCTGTGCCATGGGTTAGCAAGGTCTGATTAACTTGAGTAATAACTCATTTTAAAGCTTAGATTCTCTTCTTTCAAACAAGTATAAGCTTTCCATTCTAGCACAAACTGCTAGTTGGTAATTAAATATTTAGTCAATTTCAGGCCGCGTTCAGAACGGAGTCAGAAGGTCAAATCTTCTTTTCTGCTCCTGTTCTGCGGGAGCAGCCTCTCATGGTTTCACTTGTGTGTTGCAAGCCCCCTGTTCCGTGGTGCTACTTTCTTCTCAGTGTGGACGGCCATTGCACCGAAGTCGAGAAGAAAAGGCTTACAGCACCTGGGGCCCGTTTCACTAAGGAGGTTCAACAAACTCCGAGTCTAATCCTGAACCTCGAGTTGATCTAGCCTGAGATAGGAAACTCAGAGTTTCCAGTTTCAGAACAGGTGATTTGGGTTAGTTCAATCAACTCAGAGTTAAGCGCATGCACCACGACTATAAAAAGCCAACATCAATGGAGCCCCGATTCGACGAGTCACCATGGCAACGGGGAAGAGGAGGGCTGCGTTTTTTACCTCTTTGGAGCTAGAAATCTTAATGCGCTCATACAGCGAGTTTCAACACGTTTTTAGAAAAAAGTGCAACACCGCTGCAGCCGCAAAAGAGAGAGAGACGGCGTGGGAAAACATTGCTGCTCGGGTCAATGCATAAGTTTAAATGTAGTCCTTTGCAATCGCAATAATATTACAGGGGAAAACTGCTTGAATGGTAGCTCATTAATTTATTTCATGCAGGTGCAATCCTGCGGGGGAGAAGCGCACTTGGCAGCAGCTTAAGATGAAATATAAAAACATCGTTCAAACAGGTAAGACCCCGGCATAATTTAACAGGGGTAACTCATTTTGATCATGTTTTACATTGTAAAGTAAATATTAAGTGGCTGTTGTTTTATCCCCAACATAATGCTGTTTTCACACACATAAATGTCTTCTCATCTATATCATATTCTGTTAAATAATTAAGCCTATTTAAACCAACACAGACTTCTGCTCAGCCAACAGAAAGAAGGCAGATGCCCGCAAAACGGGTGGTGGCCCAGCACCGCCACCTCTAACGGAGGCAGAGCCAGAATTTAGGAAGGCCAGTGGCTGAGGGAATTCCTGGAGGGAGCTCATCTTCAGAGCTCACCCCCCAAGACACGAGTGCCTTTATAAAATGTAATATGCCTAGGCCAATATATCTCTTTTAAGCCTATTCATAAAAATATTTATTTCCCTCTCATGTCTTTTTTTTTTTTGTCCCAACAGATTCTGATGGTGCTATCTGCCTGGTGGAGCCCTCTCATGCCACAACAGACCTTGTGACTGTAAGTAGGCAAGACTCCAAAGATTTTGCCAAATGGTCGTTTAAGTATACTGAAACATATCACTCATCTAGGATGAAGAGCATGAAGAAACTGTGTCTGCTGCCTTTACAGAGGGGGATCCAGAAAGGCCTATAGAGGTAACATCTTGATATGTTACTGATAGTTCTCTTCCCATTTACATTTCTTAACATTCAACAACAATATAGAGTGTGACATTTATCCTACACTGAAGCATTAACACATTCTCATCCTCTTTAACAGGGCATGGCTGGGCAGCAGCAGGAGAGTCCCTCAACTTCCACTGCACAGACTGACACAGTGAGATGGATGTTCAGTAAACACCAGAGGTTCATTCTGTGGAATTCATGTGCAACTGTATAATTTAATGTCCTCCTTATGTATTCCCAGTAAAAGAGATTTATAAAATTCACCTGCTGAAAAAAATCCAAAAAACCAACAAAGAAATGCAATACTTGGAGCGCCAGATTAGGAAGGCAGATTTAGAAATTGAAATACTGGAACACAAATTAGAGGTGGGTGCATGGTCACAGGTGAATTATGTTAATTATGTTAACTATTGGAACATTAACTAATCTAGCTCTTTTATTTGTAGGAAATAAAGAAGACCAAATGAAGTGTGTATTGTGTCTTTATTTGACTGCTGTGGTGGTGGTGGTGGTGGTGGTGGTGACTCAATCTCTGAAGTGACTATGGCATATGGTGTCCCTGACTGCTCTGCCGTCCTGCATAGCTGGCAGGTGGATGGGGTCATCATCAGGGTGTTCAATTTGTAGGGCATGGTGTTGCTCTCCTCTAATAGTGGCAATATTATGAAGAACAACACATGCCACAGTGATATCACAGGCCCTCTCAGGGGTCACCCTGAGGTGACGTAGGCACTGGAAACGGGCTTTCAGCAGGCCTATGGTCATCTCCACCCGGGCTCTCGTCCTGCAGTGAGCCCGGTTGAAGCTCTGTTGGGGGCCTGGTTCAGGGTCAGGGTAAGGAGTCAGCAGCCTGGGTTGGCATGGGTAACCTCTGTCACCCAGCAGAAGGCCATCAAACTCTCCTGTAATGTGTAGGGGACACATCAGAGTATATTAAAGGAGGGAGACAGGTGAATTATATTGTGCAAATCTTTAGGCTGCTGACCACGTTGCAGTCTGTTGCTCAGGTTAGACTCGCGATAAATCCTTGATTCACGAACAGACCCAGGCCACTTGGCCTCCACATTGGAAATTAAGTATGCAGCATCACATACGATCTTGACAGTGCAGAGAATGACAGATGTTGAACTATGATGCAGTCTTTAACATTTTTTTTCTTTAACAGTAGTCAATCTACATGTACCTGCACATTTATGCTGTGAATGGACTTCCTATTCACATAATCTGCTTCATTATGCGAGGGAGCTGTGATGGGGATGTGTGTGCCATCTATGCAGCCAATCACACTGGGGAATCCTAAAAGAAATTAAAATTACTAATCCCATTCTGAGATTGCAGCACAATGTCATTAATGGAATATAATTTAAAATTCATTTGGATCTCTGCATCATTCACCTGCAATCCTGTGGAACTCCTCCTTGATGACTCTGACAGGTTTATGTCCAGGGAAAACCACAAAGACGGGTAATAGCCGTTTCAAGGCGAGGCAAACTTTTCTGACCGCCCTGCATACAGTCGCCTTGCTTAAGTGCTCTGCATCTCCGATGTTATACAAAAAACTCCCATTTGCAAAGAAACGCAGCGCAACACACAATATCTGCTGGGATGTGAGAGCATGACTACGGCTGGTAATGTTGCAGATGTAAGGACGGATTAGGTTGTGGATCCCTGCGCAGTAATGCTTCATCCACGGGATCGTTGTCAAAAGGACATGCCATAGTGGAAAAGTGGACTTCTCATACAGGCCGACTGGCTGATTTTTTTTTTAAATAACAGCCGGCAGAACTACGTTATACCAAAACTCGCCTGCTGACTGACTGAATGAGGAAATCAAAAAACGTGTGGCTGACAGAGGGCGGAGACAGAGAGAGACTCGAGGTTCATTGAGAAAAACCTGGTCCCGACCAGGTTGGGTTCATAGAGTCTGTTACCATGGTAACTGAGCGAGAGTTTAAGTTACCTCTCTCTGTGAAACAGGCTAGAGTTACCCCTCCTCCTCTGGTTTGAGTTACCTCCCTTTGTGAAACGGAAAACTCCGAGTTTCCTTCATTTCAGACTAACAAACTCAGAGTTTTCACTAAACCTGCTTTGTGAAACGGGCCCCTAGTCTGTTTCAT
The DNA here is from genome assembly GCF_039877785.1 of Chaetodon trifascialis. Classification (NCBI taxonomy): domain Eukaryota; kingdom Metazoa; phylum Chordata; class Actinopteri; order Chaetodontiformes; family Chaetodontidae; genus Chaetodon; species Chaetodon trifascialis. The sequence continues at coordinate 1,001,801 of NW_027255838.1, read as the reverse complement.
TTCTGTTGCAGAAATGTTTAGCATCATATCAGCATCAACATTCTAGTGAAATCCACATGATGATGAATGACAAATCAATTCACCCAGCAATTTTTTTTTAAATATGTATACTATTGCACCCAGAGACAAAGATTGCTTCTGTTATGCTACCCCATCACTATTGTTTGTCAAAACTGGCTCTTAACTTTCTGTTTTCGGAAGCATCATCAGTTAAGGTTGTGAATAGACGCAGACCCATGGCTGCAAAATGATTAGTCCACGTGAAGGAAAAGATGGTATGCTTCATGCTTTGATAATAATTTGAATGAATCTTTACCAACAGAAGGAAATGTGGCGCAAAAGGGACAGTGAATTAGTTGTTGCTGTCATTGAATCACCTGACAAGACAAACCTCTGCATTCTTCGTCAGTCTGAAATGAATTCTCTTGCACCACACATGTGGCTGTTGGGGGAGGTAAGTACTACCTAATATAAATCACCTTTTTATTCAAAAATTTCCTGAAGTTAACAGAGAAATCAATTACAGAAAGACTTCTTTTTCAGACAATCGAATGCTACCTCAGAGCAATCTTAAACAAAAATGATTTGGGGAAAAGAATATTCCTCCTAAACCATCACTCTGTTACACCGGTCACTAAAGACTGGACCCCGAACGCAGACACAGAGACAAAAAAGGGTTTTGCAAAAAGATAACAAAGTTTATTAAATCAACAGAAACAAAAAACAAAAGACTTTAGGGCAGGCCGGCTCTCTGACAGCACGATGAGGCAACCAAGGTACTGTGGAAAAAACGAGAAAGAAAAAACAAAGTTAACAAAGTACAAAGGAAATCTTACGTGCAGCGAAAGAGAAAGTCTCGAGGAATAATCTCACAAAGAGTACCAAACAGCTAGGAAGCTCTATCGAACGTGTCGGAATAATCTGACACTGGAGTAGTGAAACTGCCGGGTATTTATGGAGGAGATGATGAATGAATTGGAGTCAGGTGTGCCTCATCAACTGCCAGAGAGCCAGGACCAGCCACGCCCCCATGCCACACACATGCACTGCAAAGAGGGGAGAAACAGAAAGAGGGAGGGAGAACAACAAAAAACAACAAACCAGAACCCAAAACACAACAGAACCTAACTTACTCAGCAGGAGTAATAGTGTTTGGAGAAGGGACTGCCATGAGGAACCACTCATTGCGAAAGGTATATATTGTTTATTTGCTGAATAAAAACATATTATATGGCTTAGTATAACTTAAACATGAATGATTACCATTAAATTACTTGTGTTTGCTCTAACTCTAAAAGGTTGACTTTGACAACTACGATGCAGTGATTGGGGCTGTAAACGTTGGACTCAACCACTGGAAATTAAAAGTGTTGGGAAAAAAATGCCTAATCTCTGACTCAAATTTAATGATAATGGAACAGAAAATTTGTATTGGCACATAACCTTTCCTTTTTAGTATCTGCACAAGACAAACCAAAATGTCTACGTCATTGATCCTATGGCACAGAATGAGGACAAAGACTCAGATGAAGCAGCGTCACGTTTTCGGGAAGTTTAGGGTTATGTAATTCAAATGGGCATTAAATATATATGTAACACCTGTGAGATGGTGAACTCTTTCTCCCCTTCTCACCTCTCCTCTTCTGTCTCTTACGACGGGCATCATGATGTGATCTGTGTGGGAGCGAGAACAGACTTAAAGAAACATTTTTACACCAACACGCATCACACACGGACACATTCTGCAGGGTTTCTGGAATGCGCGTTGGGCGTTGAAGCACATGTGGCGCAAGTCGTGGTCGTGGTGGCTGCCATGCAGTTCGCCACGTTCTCACTCACCACAGATATAACTCACCTGGAAAAGTCACTTTGCCTTGTCTTCATGGCGTCTTCTGGTAAAGACTCTGGCCCTGCATACATGAACATACACAGACATGACCACACATGAGCATACAATCACCTGCACTCACCTACACTTGCCTACTGGTACTGCTCCCCTGCCTCTCTGCGGAAGCGCAGTGTGGCAGGCATCTTGTCACATCACCCCATACGTCATCAACACACGCCTCGATATGCACTTCATGGAATTCATCCTGGATAACTCAACACACACTTCGAAGCCTCAGCACAGTTGGACATGGTGGTGAACTTCCTGCAAGGTTGTGAGCCTGTTTCTATTGTGCATATTATTGTTAGTTCCTCATAACAGACAACTGTGTGCATAATTGGGCATTTGTTTATTTATTTATTTAAGGAAAAAAAAGATATCTGTATATGCAAAATATGACACTATATCAAAAAGGCTGCATTTGTGTTAAGTTTGATCATCATTACAGGCAGTACTTTAACATGAGAAAACACCTGCATCAGAAGACTGACTGGGTGGGTGTGAAGTGGCAGCCAGCCACAATAAACCACAGCATCCAAACAGATGGGTTCAGCTGTGGTGTTTTTGTCATGAAGGTGAGCTTTTAATCCATGGATCAATTGTCTGAATATGGGTGAGGGGGTAAAAATGATTTATTGTTGTCTTTACATGACAATCTTCACAATATCGTGCAAAAGGTTAAATTTACAGTGTGCTCTGTATTTTAATAACAACACAGATGGCTGAAGACGTGGTGGAGGCTTTCCCTCTTGTCCCCCAGAATATAAATGTACCAGTCACGCGGAGAGGCCTCAAAGACCTTAGAGTAAAAATGGCTGAAAACATTCTGGAGAGCTCTGGTTTGTAGACTTCTTCTGATCAATGACCTATACTGTATCCAGTCACAAGAAATTATTCAATTTGATTACAAGGTGGCTGACGTGGGGTTCATGTCATTTCAAAATGCTGATGAAAAAAAGGACTTAACTTTCATGATACTTGAATTAGCTGTGTGATCATTTCTAAAAGTAAAACATTTCAGTCTTCAGGGAAAGGGAGCATTGCTCCAGTTGTGGCATGGAGTATCCAAAGGGAAAGGACAAAACCACAAAATGGGTGAGTAATATACAATACATTGAAGATAAAATAATGTAATACTGTAGGATATGTGATTTTAAAAATGTATTTCAGATTGAATGTACAAGATGCAGGCGATGGTTCCACCCAAGTTGTGTGGCAATGACAGATGAGCAGTGGGAGGAGGAGGACAAAGCATCGTCAGCCACATCTTTGCTAACTTGCATGACAAAAATGACGAACGAAAAATGAACAAGAATGACAATTAAAAGATGACAAAGATAAATCAATAAATACTGTCCATTGACTGATTTGTTGATATAACTCTTGAATACAAGTTATTTATGGAATCTTTTCTCAGGATGATGCTGGATCTGCCAGATTGATGTTCACCTTGGAAACAGTTGAGGAGATTGATATTGATACATTGGAGCGTTTTCAAAATGAAACCAGTAAATGTTCATGTGTAATTTTCAGTGGATAATAAGTAATATTTTTTCCTCATCAATTTCTGAGAGGTTATGATTGTGAAAGATAAATATTGACCCAACAAACAGAAGAGAAAGAGAACTCTGTTTGTAGGTCTAAATTCCAGAGATATATTTCTAAATACAGTAAGACAGAGGAATCTACATAAATGTTGGATACTTACTGTTTCTCATACAGTTTTCACATGATTTTCTGGGATGTAATGCTTGTGAAAGATGAACAGTGACCTAAGGAACACATGAGAAGTGGAATGGAGTCTCTGGGATCAAATCCCATGGAGCTATTTCAAAATAAAACCAGGAATTAGCGATAAATGAGATACAGTAGATACCTGTATGTCTAATAACTTTTTAAACAAATTTTCTTGGAGATTATGCTTGTGAAAGATGAATACTGACCCAAGAAACACAGGAGAAGTGGAATGGAGTCTCTGGGTTCAAATCCCATGGAGCTATTTCAAAATAAAACCAATAATTGGGAATAAATGAGGTACAGTAGTGTTTTCAACAAGTGTTTTCACATTAATTTCTGGGAGATAATGCTTGTGAAAGATGAACAGTGACCTAAGGAACACAGGAGAAGTGGAATGGAGTCTCTGGGTTCAAATCCCATGGAGCTATTTCAAAATAAAACCAATAATTGGTAATAAGTGAGGTACAGAACATACTTGAGTTTTTATTAATTTTTTTACATGATTTTTTTTGGAGATGATGCTTGTGAAAGATGAACAGTGACCTAAGAAACACAGGAGAAGTGGAATGGAGTCTCTGGGATCAAATCCCATAGATCTATTTCAAAATAAAACCAATAATTGGTAATAAATGAGGTACAGTAGTGTTTTCAACAAGTGTTTTCACATTAATTTCTGGGAGATAATGCTTGTGAAAGTTACACATTGACCTAAGGAACACAGGAGAAGTGGAATGGAGTCTCTGGGATCTAATCCCTTTGAGCTATTTCAAAATAAAACCAGTAAACAGTAATAAATGAGGTACAGTACATACTTGAGTTTTTAATATTTTTTTAACATGATTTTCTTGGAGATAGTGCTTGTGAAAGATGAGTACTGACCTTGCAAGCTGAGGAAAAGTGGAATGGAGTCTCTGGGATCAAATCCCTGAAAAAGCTGGCTTGACGGGGAAAAACTTGCTGACGGTCCCTAAGCTCCACAGCAGCAGCGAGGTATTCAGAAGGACATGCAGCGCTATTCCTTAGAGTTTTCGCTGCACTCACTGAGCTTGGAGGGTTGATGACACCTGTGAAATGTCTGGCTTACTTATATCTACAAAATGATACCAACCTGGATGAAATCGGTGCAGTTTCCAAAACGCTATTAACGCTCAAACAGAAAAAAAAAACGAGCGAATGTCGAATGTGAAACCAATTTCATTTCGGTCCTATAATTGAGCTTGAACAGCCAATTGTGTGGAGAGATTGCTGCCCCATACAAAATAAAACAAATATAGAACAGAAATATGTCAGCTAAGACGCGACATTAATGATCCGTTAATGTCAGGAAGCACCCAACAAGCCATAGCTTCGATGAGCCACAGACGAACGGAGTTCCATTCACCTGATCTAATAAGCAATTGATGAAGCACTGAAAAAACACTTTAAAAACCTTCTCATGGTCAATTTTTAAGCCGAATTACTCAACAGAGCCTACTGATTACTTTCCCAGATATTTGATTTTCCCGGATTTTTGACTGGGGTTCGGCGAGCCCCGCAGCGTCCCGTCGGAGTCCTCACTTCGGGACGAAAGCGACTGCCACACTGTCAAAAACAGTTATATTTCTCCGTAGATTTTACAAATAGATCATAAACTATCACTGAGTTTTAGGCGTGTTTTTCAAATGTGTACTTTTTCCATAAAGAGTCTTACCTGGACACCACTTTTCCTCTGACATATGCTTTTTGCTTTCAGTTGGACAATATCCGTGAGGAGTCAGAGAGTGATGCCTTGGAATTTTCAAACCAGACTGGATCAGACCCAGAGTACAGCCCAGCTCAGGATGAATCATCGTCGAGTGATGAGGAGTTGAGAATCCTGTGCAAACCATCATCTGAGGAATCATCCGATGATGAAGCTCATGAAGGTCGAGATGGAGATTTGAGAGAAGACGAAGATCAGCTGACAGGCAAGTGCAACATTAAAAAACACAAAACCCCAGAACTTACATGACTGGATCAGACTCGGTGTACAGCCCATCTCAGGCTGAATCTTCGTCAAGTGAAGCGGATTTGAAAATGCTGGACACACCTTTGTTTGAGGAATCATCCGATGATAAAGACCAGTGCAACATAAGAAAACAAAAAAAAAAACAAAACCCAAAACTAACATAAAAAGAAAAAAAAATACGAAAAGATGAACAAAAATAAAGTGAAAACTTTGACTGTAAAAACCTGCACAAAAAGGGAGGATGGCAAAAGATCATGGGACAAAAGGCACTACTGTCTTTACTGTAGAAAGCCACAATCAAAGATAGCAAGGCATTTGGAGAGAAAACACATGGAGATCAAGGATGGAGCATATGCCTTCAGTTTTCCAGTGAACTCAAAAGACCGAAAGGTTCTTCTGGATCAATTGCGTAATAAAGGGGATTTCAAGTGTGGCAGTGTGGTGGGGTGGTTCGCTGATATTATCCGAGGGTTATAACAGGATAACACCAATTGCAAGCCAGACAACGCCACCTCGGGACTTTCACCCAAGGAGTTTTACCCAATTCTAAGCAATAAGGCAAACACAGGTTCAAACACTACGAGACAGAGACGTGGTTCAAAAGTAAATCAAGATCTATTTATTAATTGTTTAAACAAAAAAAAAAAAAAATAATGCTATTAAACTGGAAGTGTCTGTGGAGGGAAAGAGAAAGGATTAGAAATCGGCAATAAATGCAAGTCCAAGTTATGGAAGAATGTATGAAAATTTATTACAATTTATTCTTTGAATAACTTTACTGAACACACTTCCAGTAAATGATTAAAAAGGGGAGGGGGGGTGAGTGGAAGCTAGCAAGGGGGGAGGCAAACTACCAAAGGAAGTGTCCCAGGAGTGCTCTTACCCACCACTCGTGAACTCACAGCAAACAGGTGCAGACTATCGTGTCCCAGTGCCCTGATCACTACAACAACCCGGTGCAGGGAACCACCCAGAGTGCCGAGCCTCCACCGCTAGCCAGCAACCACTGCACTGCAAGGACCAGAAAGAAAACGTTAAAGAAACCACTAAAACTACACTAAACCAGCTGGTTCAGGCTAAAAGACAATTTTAATAACAATTTCACTAAAAGGTCATAATTAAAAGACATAAAAAAAACAAAACGAAGCAGTTAAAACAGTACAAAACAGCAGCCGATTGTGTCTGCAATACAAAGAAAATGAGTGAGTTCTAACACTAATCAACATGTAATTACTGTCAAACATTTCTGGCCAACTGTGATCATTCATACCTGTCAAGTGTCTTTAACGCTATGGTTCCCCACACTTGAAAAGGAAGGACTGGATGTGCGACAGGATTTCACTCATTTTCTTCTTTATTTTTTATTTAAGTAGTGAAGAGGAGGCAAGGTGAAAAACCTTTAAAAAACAAACAAATATAAATACATATATTTTACAACTGAGTAAAGTAAGCATGTTTTATATCAATATAATCATTAATTAAACACAAACTTAATCAGGTTTTAAGTAGCCCTACATTTCTAAACAATGTTTTAAATTAACAAATTTTAGCCAAATTATTTTATATGGATTTTACACAAATTAAACAGATTTTACTTTGTTATTTTTTAACAGTTTTCTTCCCGTGAATTCAAATAAACAGGTAATCAAAAATAACACAAATTGCACTTAAGCTGCATTTTTTCTTTTACTCACACAAATAATAATAATACTAACTTAATCAAGCAGGCAGTACAATTTACACGTTCTCAGCAGCAGTGTCCGACAATTCAAACGTGTCTTCAGCAGCGCAGTCAAAACACACTGAAGAGTCCAGTGAGATGTGTGAGCTCACCGGCAGCCTCTTTTTTTTCTTCCAGTCCCTTTCCCATGCGTTTCTCATCCGTAGGTTCCTTCTTTGTCCTTGTTTTCCTGCTGCTGCTGAGCCGTTTGGTTTGCCACTGATACTGCTCAAGTTCCTGGCGCGTGCTGCTGATTACCTCAATTGTTCTCACCTGTTGAGGGGCGGCATGGAGGTGCGCGCACAGCGTGCGCCCGCCGACACGTTTGCTCTGCTGTCCACTGCCGTCAGGTGCAGTGCGCACAGCCACACCTCCAGGCAGATCGCCGCAACATTTATTTTGCTTCCCTTGCCTGCTTTTCCGAACTGATCAAGCACTTTTGGCTTAAAGCCGAATGGTTTCAGTTATTTTCTTTATACAAAGTGAACATTTTTTGTGGCTTTGATGGTCTTAAATATGAGGATTTGCTGTGTTTCATTGTCATTTAAGGTTGTTAATATAAATGTTAGCTAACAGAAGCACTTTGGGCTTTAAGCCTGATGGTTTGATTGTTTTTTTAAACAAAATGTCCAGTGTTTGTTGGTGTCATATGTATGGATTTGCTGTTTTGTGTGTGTGTGTGTGTGTGTGTGTGTGTGTGTGTGTGTGTGTGTGTGTGTGTGTGTGTGTGTGTGTGTGTGTGTGTGTGTGTGTGTGTGTTTTGGTGTTAGTGTGAGTTCAGTGTTTCATATTTTCATATACATTCATGTTGTTACAAAAGTTTTGCTTGTTAGTTGTGAGAGTGAGCTTGTGAGTGGGAAAGAGTGTTACTGTGTGTGTGTGTGTGTGTGTGTGTGTGTGTGTGTGTGTGTGTGTGTGTGTGTGTGTGTGTTCAGAAAGTTCAGTGTTTTTCTAGTTTTCTTCGTATAAAACTGTTTTTTGTCATTTTTTTGTATTACTGGTTTGTTACAGGTCATATTAAAAACAGTTATGTCAGAAATCATGTGTGCTGTGGAAAATCCATGTAGAATGTTGCATCAGATACGGTCTACCATGAAATGCAACGAGCAGAGTGTAAAGAAGCTGTTATACAATGTAGAAAGCTTGAACAGGTGAAGTATACAACTTTGATAAGATGTTCTTACTAGTAAACCCTGCAAAAAAAAAAAATAATAATTGTCCAATAATTGTCTAAAACGTATTGCAATGAGTAAATAACAATGTCCAAGACGCAATAATGTTCATTGTGACGCCTTCAATGAGGTCTTCATGATATTAAACAATTTTGTTTGAAAACTTAGTTTAGTGACGCCTGTAACCTTTATGACGTCCTGAAAACGTATTTTAATGATGTCTATATAACACTGAAAGTAAAACGTCTTTTCAACGTCTAGCTCACACAGAGAGCAGAGATAGGAGAGCATGATTCAGTCAATACGTAAACTACTTAAGCCTGTCTACGTCACAGTCGATTATTTGCGCACGAGGAGCTCTGAGCTCACGCAGAAACCTGAAATTTGACTTCAAAGTGTTCCTCGATACCGGTCGGTGAATCTTCTTTCATACATGTACACAGACAGTCAATCTGGTTGTATGTGAACGTGCAGGATAGCAGACCTCCACCTGCCCAGCAAGATCACGGGACTCTGCCGTTCACCTCAGGCGCACGAGGACATCGTTTGCATGAAACTGTGTCCAGGTAAGACTCATTATGGAAAAAGTACACATTTGAATAACACGCCTAAAACTCAGTGATAGTTTATGATCTATTTGTAAAATCTACGGAGAAATATAACTGTTTTTGACAGTGTGGCAGTCGCTTTCGTCCCGAAGTGAGGACTCCGACGGGACGCTGCGGGGCTCGCTGAACCCCAGTCAAAAATCCACAAATTTAAAGTCATCTCGCTTTTTCTCCAAAATCTGCGTCGGTCCGCGTGTTTTCGATCTGGGAAAGTAATCAGTAGGCTCTGTTGAGTAATTCGGCTTAAAGAATTGACCATGAGAAGGTTTTTAAAGTGTTTTTTCAGTGCTTCATCAATTGCTTATTAGATCAGGTGAATCGAACTCCGTTCGTCTGTGGCTCATCGAAGCGATGGCTTGTTGGGTGCTTCCTGACATTAACGGATCATTAATGTCGCGTCTTAGCTGACATATTTCTGTTCTATATTTGTTTTATTTTGTATGGGGCAGCAATCTCTCCACACAATTGGCTGTTCAAGCTCAATTATAGGTAGGGTTGCCACCCGTCCCGTAAAATACGGAATCGTCCTTTAATTGACAATTAAATGTTGCGTCTTAGACGCGATTTGTTCCGTGCTTCCTGACATTAACGGATCATTAATGTAGCGTCTTAGCCAGGGACGGACTGACCATCTGGCATAACGGGCATTTTCCCGGTGGGCCGACGTGCTATTTGGGCCGATAGTCGGCCACTTTTTATTTATTTGAAATATTGGTCTGACCAGCCCATAATACCAGACAGTCGATCAGCGGCCCCATCACATCGTTAAACACCAACCCCTTTCGCTTTGGTCCAGCCGGCATAAAAAAAAAAAAAAGTCTTGGATGATGTCTTTTTTTTCAAGTTCACAGGCCTTCTTTATTCAGCACTGTCTGGAAAACAGTGATAATCAGATCAATCAACCATGTCTATTATTTCTCTTTCCCTCTCCCTCATTCATGTGTCATCATCCCTGTAACACCCGCCAATGTAATAATGCCCACAAACGTAATAAACCACCAACGTTATAAAAATATGCAGCTTTTAATGTAATAATCCTGCAAACGTAAAACATTTTCCACAAACGTAACAGCCGCTGCCTGCTACAAACGTAACACGCGATTTCCCACAAATGTAATAACTGTTACGTTTGTAGAGATTTATTACGTTTGTGGGGAAGTGAAAATCTTCCCTTTATAAAAAATAAAAGCAGAAAATAAAGGACGCCTCCGCTCTCCACCTGGCTCACCTGAGCTGCCAGAGTAGCTCTGCTGTCCCCCTCTCTTTAACCAAAAACAATCACAAGCACTTTCATAATGTGATGCGTTTGTGTTTTATTGTTATTTCTGGAACAGACCGTTGCCAAGACACCGCTATGGACGCCATCTGGTCAGAGGAGCGCAGAAAAGAGGAAATGCAGATTATTTACCTCAGCCTATGTTTCATTTTTACCATCATTAAGCTGCTTGGGACTAATTGTAATGACAATTGACTTGTAAGTTGTTCCATGAAGAGTGGAGGCTCCGGGCTAAAAAGCAAAGCTGCTGAACAGAGGCTCGGACCCGGCGTCTCTCCTCTCGTGTCGGTGGCACCGCGCCCCGACAGATGTGACTACACACAAATACACACATCGTAAGATGTAATATAATAATCCACCAATCCACTGATTGAAAAGTTGAAAACAAATGAACAAGAGGAGGGTTGTAGCAGACAAGTGACGGGACTTGCAAATTCGCTAAATTATGCAATTGGCATATTAAGCGAGATAATATTGAGTTAGTTGGTTGATATGGAGAAATAAAACCGGGTTTATTTCTCCATAACAATTTGACGATAAAACAACAATAAATATCCTAAATAAAATAGGCCTAAATCTATAAAAGATCGATCATCAATTAAGCATGAAATCTTTTTTTTTCTTTAATCTACTGCTTTGGCTTTGATCTCTTTGAAGATGTGGTACTCGGAATGTTGTGAGGTCACAACATTCCACGCACCGGCTTTAAAAGCAGAGACAAACCCAGTTTAGTTATTATTAGTTTCAGCATTTCAACGGTGAATGGCGTACTTTTTGATGGTGGCAGATGACGAGCACGGATCAGTGTTGGGTCTCCAATCAACAACTTGGTGAGTAGTGAGGAGAAGTTTGGAAAGATTCAGGCTGGCTGTTTACCCATCTCCAGTTTTTATGCTAAGCTAAGCTAATCGGCTGCATACCCAAATGCCACATAGGTCAAACTATTGTAATTGCGTTTCAGTCGTGGGTTTTGATTCATATTGCAAATGAGATGCTATTTTGTATAGATACAAATTATTGCAAGGGGTTTGATTTGTAAGTGTAAACAATGAATGGGCCTCAAAGGACTACAGACCTGTGGCACTGACCTCCCACATTATGAAGACTCTGGAGAGACTTGTCATGAGAAGAGCAGGTCCAGAGTTAATCACCTGCAGGCAATGCTGACGGCTGACGTGCTGATATGCTGAGGTAAGCGTATCATCTCACTTCCTGTTTCTGGTTGCTGCCTTAGGAGTAGCGTGCGTTCGTCGCTCTTGTTCCTCTGAGTGCAATTTGCTCTGTGTTTTGTTACAGCGGCCTTTTATCCGCACTCTAAAGTAACATTAGTTCTGCTCAAGCACCCATAAGTCTGTTTATTTAGCGACCGTCAATTTTATTTGTCTACGCGCTTGTCTGCTCTGCTAGCTACACCAGCTTAGCCTAGCAGCTAGCGATGGCTTCTCTCTGTCCCTCTCCAGCTCTCTCCTGCTTGGTGTGTCACATGTATAGCTATTCCTTTCCATTCTAGCACAAACTGTCACTTAGTAATTAAATATTTAGTTTGGTCTATTTCAGGCCGCGTTCAGAACTGGGTCAGAAGGTCAAATCTTCTTTTCTGCTCCTGTTCTGCGGGAGCAGCCTCTCATGGTTTCACTTGTGTGTTGCAAGCCCCCTGTTCCGTGGTGCTACTTTCTTCTCAGTGTGGACGGCCATTGCACCGAAGTCGAGAAGAAAAGGCTTACAGCACCAGAAAAGGCTTACAGCACCTGGTATTCCCAGGCAGTCTCCCATCCAAGTACTAACCAGGCCCGACCCTGCTTAGCTTCCGAGATCGGGCGTTGTTTTTTGTTTTTTTTCTTTATTATGTAAAAAATATACAAATTATTTACACACATCATATCTTACATACTTTGCACATAGTGTACATATCAATACATCTTTTCCCATCTCCAAACACAAAAAAAAAAACAGCTGGCAAAATGTCTTATGTAACTTGACCTAATGTCTGACAAATTTAAATGCAAGGTCAATAACAGTGAGGCAGGTCATTGTACAAAATCCCCCCAACTCAGGACAGTGGTACATTTAATCCACCACATCGGCAAAGAGTCCATAAGCCGCCAACCTAAAACAAGATCACATAAAAAAAAAAAAAATTACAAAAAAAAAAAACTGCCCTAATACAATGAAAATAACTCATACAATATTCTGTGATAACAAATCTTTAATCAAAATCAAATATCAGTGTCCTATCAGCCCCAATCTCAATAAATGCACTCCCTTCCACAAATCCAGTGACAAATTCCTCCTCCCCAACATAACTAAAAATCACCATTATGTCCCTTTTTGTTATGCTCTTGAACACTCTCCACACATCCACTCTCTTCTCTTCATAATGGGCTATATTCCTCCTCAGCTTGACAGCAAACCTTGCATGGCTCTGTAGTATAATTTTTCTATTTGATACGTGAAGAATTAATATGTGAAGAATCGATATGTGAAGAATCAAGTGTAACACTGTAAGCTAATGGTAAACAATAGTAGCAGCTCTATGAAGTTTGATATGATAAGAGTAGCTCTGTGCAAGCCTGATATGATAGTAGAAAATAATTGCTGTTTGCTTAAGTGAAGGAAGAGCACATGAAAGGCCAAGATGCCAGTGCAAAGATAAGAAGGGAGGTTGCTGTGCAGTGATGATAATGAGCTGCAATGACACCATGCAGCCAACATTGTGAGGGCAGGACACCTGGACCATAAATCTTTGGTGCTTTCCATGGCCTTGCAGGTGTTTTAGCCGGTTCTGACCAGTTTCAGACCAGGATGATTGTGACCTAATATAACCCTGCGTGTCCTTACATAACCTTACTGTATTTAATCCATGTTTAACATTTGTTATAATCATGAAAGAACTAAATGGTCTTATAATCACAACTATGATTTACTGTGTGTTAACGAATAATGGTTTGGGATGATTTAATATACTTTGCTATATTTTTAAAGCATTTTCTATGTGATGTGTCCTTATGCTTACATGCAATCATGATAATAAAATGTAATTTGATGTTATTTTTAAAAAACAGAACCCATGACAATCAAAAACTAATGGTGTATAATTAGAGGAATTGAGAGGAGAAAAGAGGAGATAGCAGCCAAAAAGTACTGTAGTGTGTACTACCTTAATTTGATGTTGCATTCGTTGATAAAATGTCGGGGCACCACCTTCCTCAGCCAAGAAGGACTGCAGAAATTAACTGCTATAACGCTGATAAATATTAACGAATGAACTAACGGTAGACCAGTCTGATAACCTGAAGTGTAAATTCTGGATACAGGGATCGTAAATATTCAGTTCAAAGGGACACCGTCTAACCAGGACTTAAATCAAAATATCATTTATTAAGCAGAATTGTGGATAATGGGTAATGTACCATGAACAATAAGACAGAAGATGGGAGGTGATATGACAGAACAAACAAGAAACTTATGGCAACACAAGGGTAAATAAATTGGCGATAGTGAGAGGCAGTCTAAAAGGAGTAATGGGGACGCGAACGCGGAGTTAAGGGAAAGAACGATTAATGGAGAGAATTTGGACGAATTGACCTAATCTTAACCTCACGGACCAACTCTTATTCAAACCCACTTAGCGTGCCTACTTGGTTGCTGGCGTCCCGTTGTGCTCTGCTCCGAACTGGCTCGAAGACGTTCCAGATGTTCGTCCGCGGCTCGATCTACTTGGTGGTCTAGTGGAAGGCCCAGACCTCCAAGATGACAAACTGGTGCGGAACGGGCGTCTCTGGAAATGGTTCGGCGGTCGGTTACAGATGAGGGACGGTTCCGGATGGTTGTGAACCGGACCAAGGATCAACAGCTGGCCGCAGGGTTTGGTTCGGTTGAGTCCGTGACGGATTATTTTAGACTGATAGTACAAATTAAGAGTCTCTTCGATGGCCGGTCGAAGAAGGCTACAAAATTAGTATTACTTGCCTAATTTCACTAATGAAAACAAAACAAAACGTTTGGCTAAAAAGGAAGTTAACTTTGAAGTTTACGGCAAATTATAAGAATACGTCTTCTGAAGATTATTTACGCTACTCGGAATGGCTTGGAGTAGCTCGAAGACGAAAAACTTAAAGAGCAAAACGACTGTGCAAAACTTAAGACAAAAGTAAAGAAAGGAATTCAGCTGAGAGTAACTAGACGTGAAAGAAAACAAAGGAACAGAACAAAAGAACAAAACAAAACTAAAAATCTACTACAAATCTACTCTACTATAAAATCTACTAAATCTATTCTACTGAAACGCGCACTACACGCAGTTTTTAAAGGTCGCTCCGGGGCGTGTCGAAAGGCAGGCCATCGAATCACGGGAGACTCTTTGTGACGCGCGGTGTAATCTCGCCTCATGGAGCTGAACTAATCAAAGAATCATACGAGGGCTCATCTGCTTCTCACTATGGTCAATCACATATAATTTCAATGACCAATTTTCAATGGCATTTCAACATTGCTCACAGCATGCATTAGACACTTTCTATGGTTGGGTGAAAACATTAAATGATAATCATGGTACAGTTTTATCCTAACAGGTATAATAACTCAATGAATAACTAATACAAAAATAAAGGTAATAATAAAGAGAGGCAGATTATATTTGTCAAAAAAAATGATTATCACGATTGCGGTTACTTATCGATAACTGTACCAAGTCAAGCATATTCAATCTGACGGTTAGGAAACTCTGGATGGTAGTATAGTTTGTGGTGACAGTTCATACAACTTTTATAAAACCGTTAAAATCACAACTTAGTCATACTTTGGGTCAGAGATACGGGAAAAACATCAATGTTATGCGTACCCCGAGTCCTGTAGGTTGAAAACATGAAAAGTTAAGTTTGACATAAAATCTGGTTATCTTGGAGTGTTGAGGAAAACACACAAACGTGAGTCACTAGTTGCTTCAAGGGATGTCCGGTTTACGACCATCAGCATTTGCTGATGTCTGTGGATTCCTCTGAGGCCTGCTATTTGTCTCTTCAGGCAGTCTTGTTGTATGGAGTCCTCGGGCTATTGGGGAAGTAATTAGCATAGCGTGGGACATCCTGATTTAGAGATAGGCGCTGACCTTTTGGCTCTCTTTCTTCAGTGTGTGAGTAAAGCAGTTTACTGAACCAGACTTCCTGTCTCTCTTCGAAACCAGATTGCATTATAGGTAAACCAGACGGTCTATAATTCAATCGGTTGGCGGGTTTACACCTCCATTTCCCTTGATTATCACCAGAAAAGGAGGGAAAGAAGGGGTCAGTTAAAGGCCGGTTCTGCTACAGTACCTAATGGTGTAAAAAAAAGAGCCTAGAAAAAAGAAAAGATGCCCCAAGGGCGGGGAATACCTTCAGCAGAACTGTATAAAAGATAGAGCACTGACCATTGCAGGTCAGAGACTTCTTCAGATGTACACCCTGTGTGTTTCTGGATTTCTCTCCCTTTGCTGCCGCGGCAATAAAGTGTTTGCATCTCGGACCCTGACTCCTGCAGATCCTTTTGAGCACTTTTTCTCAGACAGCTGAATTTGACTATTTCTGGACTGTTGTGGATTGCACATCTGGCCTTCAAATTCCACAACAGCTCAACACATAGTTTAGCAAGTTCACATTGCATCCTTTCACCTTTCCAGTCATTCCACCCAACATCTGCTGATTAACTCTTTAATTTTCCCAAAATATTCCCCCAGCTCACCACATTCAACAAACTCGTGCATACATGTTTCTACTGCCACACTGCACACATCACATTCCCTCTTCACATTCGCATCAAACTTACTGATTATTAAATTATTAAACACTCTGTTGTGACGCAGAAGAAAATCTAAATTTTCACATTCACTACTGTTCCACTTCACTCTCAGATTCTCCCAAATTTTCTTTACATCCATATCAACCATTACCCTCTCCCATACTTTCTCTGCAGCCGGTCTCCTCACTTCTCTCCCCCTTAGGCATCTATACATCACTCTTGTTTTCACACTCATCAGACTCACTCTCCTCTCGCCTTCCCCCACATACAGTTCCATTTCACCTCCTTCCTCCACCACAGCCTCTCTCCCAATCATACTGAGCCATTCTCGCGGCATCCCATCCTTAATCTTTTCCATCACCCCTTCAGCCGTGCCCAACCACATATCATCACCCTTTTCCCTCACCTCATCTACCAGCACCTGAGCCCTCATAAACCCTGGTACGTACTCATAAACTAAATCCCTCACCAGCCTAAACCCTGCTCTCCATAACACCCTGTTATATATTGTGTTCCCTTCAGATGTGATTTTGGGATTTAGGAACACTGGTTGCTTCCACACCTGTTTCACATTCTTACAGTCATACTGCACACATTTCACAAACTCTCCCCAGGCTCCCAGTACTTCTTTGTAAAACTCAGACACTCCACTCAACATTCCTTTCTTCAGCTCCATAAACACTCCACTCTCACCACATCCGCCACATTTGTTAATTGCCTCCTCTAAAAAAATCTTCCATATGTGATCTCTTCTATTCTTTAATAACCTCACCATCATTTTCACCCTCAGTGCTTTCTTTTTCTTTTCTACATTAATCAGTTTCAACCCTCCATCCTTATACTCATTTTCCAACACCTCTCTAGCTATCCTGACTCCCCTCCCACCCCACAAGAACTCACTCACCATTTTCTCCACCTCCTTCACCACCCTCTCAGGCACATCTAGCACATTCATCACATACACAAGCTTACTCATTATCAGTGCATTCACAACCACCACCTTGCCTTTCAGCTTCAGCCCTCTAAGCTTCCAAAACCCTAACGTCTTCCTAATGCCATTCACTATCCCCTCAAACTGCATATCTCTCCCTTCTCTGTCCTCTATCCCCAAATTCACTCCCAACACCCTGAAATAGTCCTTCTTCTCTTTTAGTCCTATCTCCACCCTCCCTTCTCTCCCTCCACCTATATACATGATTTCTGACTTTTCTACATTTAGTTTTGCCCCTGATGCTCTCCCATACATCTCTACACTCTTCAATAGCTCCACCACACTTTCCTTATCTCTGACTGTAACCGTCGTGTCATCTGCGTATTGATATAACAAACTCACCCGTCCTCCTGGTAACTCTATGCCCTTGATGTTGTCATTACCCGCCAGCAGCGCCGCCAGCGGCTCTGCCGATAAAGAGTACAGCAGAGCTGACAACGGACACCCCTGCCTCACCGACCTCTCTAACCTGAATGTGTCTGTGACTAACCCATTTATTTTAACACAACTAACTGCCCTATCATACATCCTTCTAATCCACCCGACCAACCTATGCCCAAAACCCGCTTTTCCTAACACCCCGTATAAATATCCATGATCTACCCTGTCAAATGCCTTATTTAAGTCTAAGCTTACAACTATCCCTCCTCCATCCCTCTTCATATAATCTATTATGTCCCTTATGCTACATATTGTGTCCGCTATGTCCCTACCTGGTATACTATAAGCCTGTGTGCATCCCACCACCGTCCCTATGACCCTCTTTATCCTGTTAGCTAACACTCTTGCTAGTATTTTATAATCACTATTCAACATACTAATTGGTCTATAGTTTTCTAATCTATCCCTACTCCCTTTTTTATGTATAATACTAACTACTGCTGTCACCATACTAACCGGCATTTCATTTTTCTCTTCAATCCATCTAAACAATCTATCCAACACTGGTAATAATTCTACTTTAAATTCTATGTAAAATTCGCCTATTAAGCCATCTAACCCTGGACTCTTGTTCCTTCCTAATCCACCTATCGCTGCCTCGATTTCTCCCGTCCCTATTTCTCCCTCACACATCTCCCTGTCCTCCTCACTGATCCTAGCTTTCATCTTATCCAATACCTGTCTCTTGCTCTCTTCCTCTACCTCCTCTTTCCTAAATAACTCCCTGTAAAAACTCTCTATTCTCTCAACTATCCCCACAAAATCTGTGATCTTCTCTCCATCCTTACCCTCCACCTGTTCTAAATAGCACTTCTTCTGCTTTGCCCTTTCTAACCCCAAGAAGAACCCTGTACATTTCTCTCCCTCGATCACATTTCTCGCTCTGCTTCTAACTATGGCTCCCTGGCACCTCTTCTGTTCTATCTCCTTCAGCTCATCTTTAATTCTAATATATTCTCCCAAATCGCGACCTTCCTCCTTATCTGCCTTCTCTGCCTCCTTAGCTAACTCTTCTCTTAACCTTCTCTCTCTCTCTCTCTCCACCCTATTCCTCCCTCTGCTGTATCCTATGCTCAATTTCTTTATCTCTTCCTTTACACTCTCCCACCACGTCCCTGTATCCTCCTCATACATACGCTCATTCTTCCTCCTCATTATACATTCTCTCACTTTATTTTTGTACTTTTCATCTTTCAACAATCCACCATTCAAACACCACACACCCCCACCTTTCCTCTTAAAACCTTGACCTAAACTAAAGCCCACCACCATGTGATCGCTCAGTGCAGTAACCTTATAATCTAGCCTCCCGATCATATCAGCTGTTCCCTTTGTGCACAATACTAAATCAATCCTGCTCTGTTTTAACACCCCCTTCACCACCTGTCTTCTTGAAAAACACCTCCCTTCTGGATTCCTCTCTCTCCACACATCAATCAGCCCATTCACCCTCATAACTTCTTCCAAAGCCCTCCTGGATGAATCATTTTTAAAACAAACGCTTGCAGACGCATCCAACCTTCCACGCCACACATTAAAGTCACCCACTACCAAACAGTTCTCATCACACAACCCTCCCAGTGCCTCAAAAAAACTCCTCCTTTCTTTCTCCTCATTTGGTGCATACACATTCAACAGTCTGAACTCTTTACTCATATACTCAAAATTAATCCCTATCACTCTTCCATTCCCATCATCCACACACTCTCTGACGTTCTCAACCACTCCCCTTTTCACTAAAATTGCCACCCCCCTGGATTTTACACTCCCATTATTCACATACATCTCTCCCATCCATTCCTTCTCAATCTCTCTCATACATCCATCATCCCAGTGTGTTTCCTGTAAACATATGATGTCTGCCTCACACACCAGCAAGGTCTGCTGTCTCCTGTTGCTGTCTCTCAGCCCATTAGCATTGAGAGAAGAGATGCTAATCATAAAGGGAAAAAAAAAAAAAATCCAGAAAAGAATTTCAAACATCATCATCACACTTTTTTTTTAACTTTACCTTGTCTTTTATCTTTCCTCCCCAGCGGTCTTTTCCTGTTATCAGCCACCTCATCCATATCATCCCCCTCACTCCCTGTTATGTCAGAAACTTCCCACACCCACCCTCGTCCCCCTTCCTCAGTGTTCTCCCGTGACCCCCTATTTCCCCCTTTATTTCCCCTCTTAGTCCCACCATTGTTCCCTCCATTCTCCCCCCCTCGTCTCCTTCTTTCCATCATTTCACCTCTCTCCTCTCCTCCGTCCAGCTCTTTCACCACACCATCCATGCTGCTACCGATCTCTTCCATTTCCATCTGTCCTCCAGCTCCCATCGGTGTCTCCTCCACTATCCTTTCGTCCTCTTCTTCTCCATCCTGCACTCCGTCCTCCTTCTCCTGGTCTCCGCTGCCACCTCCTCCCACATCGCTCTCCTCCGCTCCAGTCTGCTCACCGTCTTCTCCCTCATTGTTCGGCTCGGCTCCAGCGTCCTCACGTCCACCTCCTTCAGCCTGCCGCCCCCCCTCCTCTTCATCGGGCGTCTCTTCGCTCCCTCTCTCACATCCTCTCTGCTGCTCATCCCTGTCGCACTCCCTTGCATAGTGTCCTTGTTTCCCACATCTTCTGCACAAAAAGTCTGGACACTCCCGCAGAATGTGTCCAGGTTGTAGACACATCCTACACACCTTCTGTTGACGGTCATGTATCACCCTAAAAAACTGTGCACCTGTCTCCGTGTGAAAGCGTGTTGAATATGGCAGTGATTTAACTGTGTCTGTGAACTGCACCTTAACATAACGTGTCCCCTCCACCACTCTTGTCCCTGGCCACATCCTCCTCCTGATGGGCGAAACTGCCTTCACCCCCCAGTCCAACAGTTTTTGATGTATTTCCTGGTCTGTGATATATACTGGCAGCCCTATGAACGAAACCACCATTTCATTGTTTGTGAGTTCCTTTGCCATCACCCTTGTGCTCTTAATTTTAAATCCATCCAGCAGTCTGTCTTTCCCGTGTTGTTGATTCATAGTTATTTCATATTTGTTGATTCCTGTGTATCTGCAACCCTCTACCAGTCCACAAATGTCCTGTGTAGCTCTTAATAATTCCATTAGTGTGATTTTGTCCTCACCGATCAGCTCCACCACAACTGTCAGCTCCTTACTGTAGCGTGGCTCCGTTGCTTTATGTTGTTCCTTGTTTCGTGTGTCCATGTTGTCTTTCAGACTTTCCTTCTGCGTCCCCTCCGTCTCTGCTCTCTTTTCCTTCAGTTCCTCCGCTCTCTCACGCTCCAGTCTTTCGTCTCCTTTGTTTGTGTCACCATCCATTCTCCTTTCAGTGCCGTTCTTCAGTTCTTTGTTCAAAACCATGCGGTCTCTCAGGGACATTTACCGCAAAAAAAGCACAAAATGAAAACTCCCCCCCGAACAGCAAAGGCTGCAGGGGGGTAAAAAATCTTCCGAAATGAAACTTATCAAAGAAATTGATAAGGAAAACTGCTCAAACACTCAGAAACTTTCACTCTGTCACGCTTCACTCCACCTGCTCTGTCGCACCTGATTGCAATCAAGGCTCGTTGTCAGGCTGGTATGGCCGTAAGCCACAAAGGCTGATGCGCACAAGCTTTTTAT
The DNA here is from genome assembly GCF_039877785.1 of Chaetodon trifascialis. Taxonomy (NCBI): domain Eukaryota; kingdom Metazoa; phylum Chordata; class Actinopteri; order Chaetodontiformes; family Chaetodontidae; genus Chaetodon; species Chaetodon trifascialis. The sequence goes on along the minus strand of NW_027255838.1, from coordinate 980,586 downwards.
ACATGTGCCCTCGCTATGTACACTCTGGGGTGTGAGGGCTCGCTCCTTTCACGTCTTTCCAAATGTCGAGGCCGCTTTTATTCTTCGCTCCAACAAATCTGATTTCCAACGGAGACAAGTCAATCAATGGATATACTTTTCTTTGCACACACGGGCCTGATGGAGCAAAGTTCAATGTGCCCCCTAACCAACAGCTTACACGTGCTTCTTTGGGAGAAATTTGTTATCACCAGCATGAGCCATCCTTGCCAAGGCAATATTATTTGTCATACTCTTTTTGTATGATATCATGTAGACACATATGTTGTTGATTTCCTTTGTATGCTGTTTTATTGTCTGTTGGGATGCGTGGATTCACCTCTGCCCTTCTTGAGGAGGATACAGAGAGCTGGGGGGTATTCCAGGTCGGAGGTTCAACAAACTCTGAGTTTATCTCTGAACTCTGAGTTGACTTACTGTGAGATGGGAAACTCTGAGTATCCGGTTCCAGAACAGCTGATCTGAGTTAGTTCAATCAACTCTGAATATGTTAACCTTGAGTTGTGCGCGTGCATAACCACTATAAAAAGCCATCATCAATAGAGCCCCGATACCACGAGTCACCATGACAACTGAAAAAAAAAAACAAAGAAAAAAGAAAGAAAGATCAAGTTATTTTACCCCGATGGAGTTGGAGGTCTTATTGCAGGCCTATGTGGAGTATGAGCACATATTTCGGCGTAAATATATCACCGCTGCAGCAGCGAAGGAGAGAGAAACGGCATGGGAGAAAACTGCTACCCGAGACAACGTGTAAGTTTGAATGTACTATTCCATTGACTTAACATTTAACCGTACTTAAGATCGTAGCATACAGTTATGAATGTAAGTAGGAATAAAATCTGATTTTCATTTAGGTGCAATCCAACAGGGGAGAAAGAATCAGCGAAAAATGAAATATAAAAACATCATTCAAAAAGGTAAGGCATATTTTGCTAGGCTATGATTGTACCTCCCTTTGATTTTAATTTTATTTTTTTAATTGACTTAGGCTATTAAACAAAGTGAATATTAATTCATTGGCGACTTCAAGTAGTAATTTAAACCCCTAACAACATGTTGTTTTAACATGTCATCTCACTTAATATCCCACTTAGTAGATTAACACTTGATACAATGTTTACACATTTTTATTTTATAGGTATTGAGGTCATTTAAAATGTGACGATGTGTCCACGAACACTCAATAAAATACTAATTAAAAAAAAAAAGTTTAACATTTGAGTTCTGCTCAGCCAACAGAGAGATGGCAGAGGCCCGAAAAATGGGTGGAGGACCACCTCAACCACCAAAGTATTCTGAAACAGTATATTTTCCTTCATCACAGGAGGATGATGATGATGATGATGAAACACTGTCTGCTGCCACAGGGAGCAATCCAGAGAGGCCTACTGAAGTGTGTCTTAATATTATGTAGAGCTACTGGCAGTGCTCTGCCCATTCACATTCCTTTACATTCTGGAGTGGAATGTGGAGTTGGACATGTACACTGAAGTGATGAGCATAGATAATGGACAAACAACTAGCACATTCTTGTCCTTCAACAGAACGACTGGGCATCAGCAGGAGGAGCGTCCATCAACTTCCACAGAGCGGCTTGACACAGTCAGATTTTTGGTCAATACCATGTTAAATCTGTATGTAGAACTGTAGGATTTAAATGTCATCCATAAGTTTCCCAGTTACCAGTGAAGGAGTTGTATAGAGTCGACCTCATGAAGAGTATAGAGAAAAGTGAAAAGGAAATGGTCTATTTGGATCGGCAGATTAGAAAAACAGACCTTGAAATTCTATTACTGGAACTCCAGTTGAGGTGGATGCACTTCACAGGTGAAATATGTTAATGGATGGAACTATATTACAAATCCTGACTGCTGCTTTTGTACTTTTAGGGAATAAAGAAGACCAAACCACATGTGAATTTGTCATTATTTGACTGTTTTAATCAAAAGTAGTTTCTGCTGTTTAGGTCCCTTACAGCCCTTCCATCCTGGACGTCTGCAGGGTGGATGGGATGGTCATCCTCAGGGTCATTCATTTGTACAGCAGGGTGTTGCTCTCCTCTAATAGTTGCAATATTATGGAGAACAACACATGCCACAATGATGTCACATGCCCTCTCTGGGATGACCCTGAGCTAACACAGGCACTGGAACCTGGATTTGAGTATGCCTATGGCCATCTCAACCCAGGCTCTAGTCCTGCAGTGGGCCACATTAAAACGTTGTTGGGGCCCCGGCTCAGGGTCAGGGTAAGGGGTCAACAGAGTGGGCTGACATGGATAGCCTCAACCCCCCAGTATCAAGCACTCCTGTAATTATAGAGGACACATTTGAGTGTATTAAAAAGGGAGACAAAGAACATTTGTACAAGTTTTAGCTTCCTTACCTCGTGCAAATCTGTTGCTCAGACTACACTCCCAGTAGATCCAGGGGTCATGTACAGAGCTAGGCCACCTGGCTTCTACATTGGTAATGATGTAAGCTGCATCACATATGATCTTCACAGTGCAGAGAATGACATGTGTTACAGTGTATTGTAATGTATACATTTTCATGTACAAAATTTTTAAGATGGTAGGTCATAAACCTGGACATTGATGCTCTGAAAGGATTTTCTATTCACATAGTGCCCTTTGTGTTCTGCAGGTGCTGTAATGGGAATTTGTGTCCCATCTATGCATCCTATCACATTTGGAAGCCCTGCAAAATACCAGCTAATTAAGCTACTGAACCCACTCTGAGGTCGCAGCAGAATGTATATCATAATTTAAAATAAAAGAATATATGATTTCTACATCAGTCACCAGTCTCTACCATCATTGCTACCATCATAGGCGTTTCAGTGCGAGGTCACTTTCCTCACAGCTCTACACACTGTTGCCTTTCCGAAGTGCTCTGCATCCTCAATATTGTACAAAAAACTACCGTTTGCAAAAAGAAAAACGTAGCACTATGTGTAAAATTTGCTGTGATGTGAGCGCATGTCCGCGATGTGTGAGGTTGGTGATGTACGGCCGGAGAATGTTATCCAGATAAATTATACCGTTTGATGAAAAGCGGTAGCGTTTGAACAGATATTCCTCTGGAAATGACAGGACACCTAAACTCAGTCGGAAGATTCTCTCGTGACGTAAAGCGTTTCGAATCAGTTGGGCTTCGATATCAATCGGATTGGGAATGAACGGGCAATCCATGTCTAACAGCTTTCTTCATGTGGAGACAGGTAGAAACTCAGGGTTTCTTAAAGTAAACCTGCCAGCGAGCAGGTTATGTTCACAGAATCTGTTACCATGGTGACTGACTCAGAGTTTCAGTTACCTCTCTTTCTGGAACAGAAAACTCAGAGTTTCCTTCATCTCAGGCTTAACTTACTCTGAGTTTTCACATAACCCACTTTCTGGAATACCCCCCGGGTCTGATGACGTTTGCACAGCTGTATTAGCTGTCAAAGGGACTGCAGCTGAACGCACATAGAAGCCTTTATTTAAGAACAATTTCTAAAAACACACAGTAGTCTTTAATTTTGTAATTTGCTTTAAATATGCGAATCATTTAAACTTTCTTTTAAATAATCTAATATATGTATGGGTTTGTGTTGTTTGACGATCACTCAAAAAATAAAAATAAAAGAAAGAAAAAAAGCTGCTCTGTGTGATGCCACAAGTATTCGTAGTTAAAGTCACCTTTATATCCTAAAGTGCCAGATATATCGAGCACAGACTGACGGTGCGTGATATTGCGTTTCATACGACACGCCCCTTAAATAATAGCCTACTTCCGCGTAGGCTACACCGGTGTATCCTCACTCTGATCTCCTTCAGAAGCCTCCTCTCTCCTCGCTCCTCGTCTCCTTCAGGTACATTTAAGCAATTGGAAGATCCTTCATCATGACGGAGGGGAAACGACTTCCGGGTCGACGAAGGAGCGAGGAGACGAGGAGGCACAATTCAACGTAATGAAAGGCACCCAGAGAATCCTCCAGAGCAGGCATGTCCAAACTATTCCACAAAGGGCCGTGTGGCTGCAGGTTATTCCTCCAACCAATCAAGAGGATGCAGTCTGACCAATCAGCTGTCTGCAGACTGAGATCAGCTGATGAAATGAGTCAAGTCTGGTGTGCTGCTGCTTGGTTGGAAAGAAAACCTTCAGCCACTCGGCCCTTTGTGCAATAGTTTGGACATGCCTGCTGTAGAGCCAGCTCCTGAGAGATTTATGAATGATAGAAATCAAGCAGCTGCACAAACAAAAACACACATCGACAGCACATCCATGGTCTGAAAAGTGCGCCCCCTAATTCGGGGGCACTGAACACACCAGTCTTGCTCCCATGTCCCAAGTTCATTTCTTGGTGTGTGCTTCGTCCTTGAACCTTAACTGTTATTAGTGATCCAGTGCTTTTGCCCTGAACACAGCAGGGGCTTCGCCCAAGACGCGAAAAACGCACGAAAAAATCCCATAAGAAATGAATGGGACGAGCCGAAAAATGCAACAAAATCTCCCCTTTTTCAACGGACTACTGCTCCGGCATACTTTCACCTAGAGACTCCATTCCAACTTTTAAACGTAGACACAAGTCTTGTCTATTAGTGTATTAAATTTCGTTTTGATAGGTTGTAGAGTTTTTGAGCAGTTGCCATTCAATGACCGTGAGCGTTTTGGGAGAAATTGTGAGTTTATAATGGGTGTGTATTGCACGGAATGTTCACGCTAGAGTGGAGGGGATTAACTGCCAGAGTGGAGAGAAGCTCTGAAAATTGTCTGAAACTTTTTCTTTCCACGCTCCTCCAAAGCACAAATTTCGATCTAGGCATGTGAAAATTTCCAGAGTTGTAGTGCTGCTTGCGCTGATTCTCACAATGTGCCTGGCTAAGAGATAGGACTTACGGTTTTTGATATATGAGCCTCTGAGTGAGGAGAGTACCTCTGACCTTGCCCATAAGGTCCAATACAAATCAAAAACAGGAGAAACAGAAACCAACCATGTTTTTAACTGCTGTAAAATCCACATTTCTGACCCCAGCAGAAAAAGAAAGTGATCAGTGTATACAGCAAAGCCTTGTAGCTCTGATGGTGAAGAAATTTTGGCAATAGGGCTTTCAGTCTTCATGTAAGAAGCGTTTGTTTGAGGGATGCGCAGAGGCTAAATTCAGACGTTTCTGTCTCTGCTCCTCATTGCCTCCGATACAATGCATGTGTGTCTGCACCTGTGTCTGAGTGGGTGACATCATTGATCAGGCCACCTCAAGTTGCTGTGGCAACCTCAGCACTCCTCTCCCACACACACATATGTAGTTTCAGCTGCAGCTATGCAGTGGCTTGACAAAGAGCCACAGCCTAACCTATTACTGGTGAGTTGTAAATGTTAGTGAGGTAATGAATGATGTTGCCCTGTTAGCATTAGCCACAATGCTAACATGCTAACATTGGCTAAAGTGATTGTTAAAGTCATTCTAATAATGGTTCAGATGTTTTTAACGTGTCATTTGACATGCTAATGTTAGCTTAGCATGCTAATGCTAATATGCTAACTTTGGTTAAAACGATTGTTAAAGGCATTCTAATGATGGTTCATATGTTTTTATAGTGTTATTTGACATGCTAATGTTAGCTTAGCATTAGCAGCTGTTCGTATTGTCCGGCGGTAGCCCCCATGGCCCTTTCAAAATTTCCCAGGGGGAAATTGTCTAGTTATTATTATTATTATTAGAATTTTTATTAGGAGATCAATGTCATTAAAAAGTAAATACTAAAAATAGGATCTGCACTACTGCAATATTGCACATTGTGCTTATTGTTTACATGTACTTATCACCCAAAACTGCACACATTTTTCATGTAAATGTCTGTTTATGTTCTGCTTATTTATATTGTATTTTATTCCTGTCTGTATTTTTTGCTACTTTCTTGTATACATTTGTGAATATCTTTTGACAGGAAGAGACTTGAAACCAAGATGTTCCCACCTACCGTTCCAGAGATATGGCCAAAATAATGGCTTGTGGGGGGTCGCATCTCCGGAACCCCACCTTGCACGATGATGAGGTTGGTGAGGCCCCTATTATTATTATTATTATAATTATAATTATTAAAATAACGTTGAAAATGCCAACGACAGAGAAGAGACAGATTTGACAGGTGAGGGGATAAAACAGACAGAAAGAGGGGGGGTCTCTTTGTCTGTCACGGCACATACAGCTGCTTAATCCTGTGTGTTTGCCTGATTTCTATCATTCATAAATCTCTTCGGAGCTGGCTCCAGAGGACCGGCTGAGTGTGCCCAGCCTTATCATTTGCCTCCATCTAGTGGCCAACAGTGCAAACGACAGCCTCAGTCGCAAAAGCAGGATAGGCCAAAACGCTGAGCATCTGTCTGTCATTCTCTCTCTCTCTCTCTCTCTCTCTCTCTCTCTCTCTCTCTCTCTCTCCCCCCCCACCTTTTATATGTGCAATTGAACAATAACTGATGTAAAGTCAGTGAAGTCTCCCTTTAAGTTATTTAAATCACATAGATCTGCATATATCAACTCATTTCAAGTAAATCTGACTAATTAAGGCAAACAGTAAGCAGCTTTAAATAAAGAAACAAGTCTTTGAAATTGTTGGCATATTATTAAATGAATCTGTCCATGCTGTGAAACTGCACACAGAAAAATGAAAATGAAGGAATGAAAGAGCTGAAATTAAGTAATAAGATATTTTTTTGGTCCACCCTCCTCAGATAAGGAAATTAGTAGATAACACACTCAGACTGCATAAACTGACCATGTAGTGTACAACATAACAAAGTGAATAAGCAAATCTAAAATGACACATATTACTGTGAGCTGCATGGAAAGAATTTCCTTTCAGAAACCTAATCATACATTTTGTAGGGGAACTAACTTAATCTGATGTTGCATTCGTTGATAAAATGACGGGCATTTTAGGACAGCATGCCAGACGACATTGACGCAGCGGTGGAGAAGGCCGAGAAGGACGTCCATGAACTTGTGGTGTCCGGCAGAGTGTTCCCCTACGTGCTGCTTCACCAGATTATCCACTCAGCAGGTTGGTGGGAGAACTTTTCACTCTTTCTTTTCAACCATCACTTCTTGTTTACTCTCTGAAATGTATTACATTTTTAAGTTGCTTTGCATAACATTGTCTAAATTATGTTTTCATTTTTATTTTTTTAATTCAAAGGCTGACTGAGGACCTGCAGCGTCGTCGTCACATGGCGGTGACCGGCATCCCTCCACCACTCCCCAATGCCAGTGTTACAGCAAGACCATCAACCACAGAGACGTCAGAGCGTGCAGCTCCTGAGGCTGGCGAGAGTGAGGCGTCGGACAACGCTTCTGTCAGCAGTGGCGAGTGCTTTCACTTGTGAGTATCAGCTTCAGCACGTCTCAGTTTGACTAAATTATCTGTTCATCTCATGCAGGGCTCTCAGCCTTCCAGCCTTCAGTATTTCAGGGTAGCATGATCTGATTTGTTCATTTCAAAGCTTCTGATTTCTATCAAACTACTGTTGAATTCTGTTTGCATTCAGTTGTTTTTGAAAGGCCTGCAGCCAACCTCTATTCATGGTTTCACCTGTCCTCCTGTGTTTCTGCTAAACCCGCTTTATTCAAACATGTTGTACATCATTTTAAAGCTTTGATTCTCTCTTCTCCAACAAGTATCAGCTTTCCATCCTAACACAAACTGGCTACTGTTAATCAAAGATTTAGTGTGGTCAATGTCAGGCAGCTGTCAGAGCTAGGTCAGAGGTCAAACTTCTTTCACTTACAATGTTTGAACAGTGCTTCTAATGTGTTTCAACATGTTTAGGCATTTCCAGGAATGTGTTTAATTCATTGTAACTTGGAAATGACTTTATTTGCATGAAATGACAAACATTCACAACCTCACTCAGTCTGGGAATCATCAGCACCGGTGATGCACTTCTCAGCTTGAGTAAATCAGCTGTTAGTCTCAGGCAGGGCTCTCAGCCTTCCAGCCTTCAGTGTTTCAGGCTCGCAAGATCTGATTAACTGGAGTAATTCCCCATTTTAAAGCTTAGCTTTCCAACCTAGCACACACTTTTATAACAACACGCTTTTCCCACATTGCAGTGTCCAGGGTGTGCAGTGGACGATCCCAAACAGGAAGCTCATGGCACAGAGGGCCTTTATCAGAAGCACTCTGTGGACCAAGGTTGGTAGCATTTTTTTCGGGTTTTTTTCTCCATATAATATCAACACTTGTAATGTGGCCATAACCCATCTACAACGCCTCCAATGACCTGAACCATCTGCACTCGGAGTAAGCAAACCACCATGATTCAGTTCATCTCCAATATGCCCTTGGTACCCCGGTGAGAAGTCCTTATAAATGTTTAATGTTTAATGTTTAAACTCTCATTTTAGATACAAGATTGAGCCAGTGACCGGCCAGGTGGCACGGTGAGTCTTTGAGACGGCCACCAAGACTCTGACTGACTCAGACAAGTCTCTGGTGGCTGACAACCTGACACACTCCATCGTGACACACAATTAATACAATCAACAATTTGTAAACGTCAAATCTTATACCCTTCTTATAACAACCTTAATTCTTTTCTTTTTTTTTGTCGTAGTGCTGAGTCTGCTGAAGAGGGTACCAGTGGTGGTGCTGGTCGTGTCCGTGGCACTGCTCGCACTGTTGGAAATGTGCAGATAGATGTCCAAGCAGCGTACGACAGACTGCTGGAAAATCACCCGGTGACTCAGGATCGGGAATGGAATGGAAGCCCTCAGGAGCTGAGGACACGGCCATGGACTCTAATCAGATCCAGAAGTTGACGAGATCGCAGAAGTGGAGAGTTAAGAGTCGCTTAAATTTTGGACTGCCACCTTCAGGTCGAAATTGAACTTAATACTTAATCTTAAAAATACATAGTTGCAATTATCTCGAAAGTTTATTTTCCTTTATAACAGCGGCAATAAGTTTAACTCATAATACATGTAACAAACCCAACAAACCAAATTGCTCATCACCTCAAAACCACATGCACATAGACACAGTCGAAAAACTGTTTGCTTTCCAAATCAGCAACACCTGTGTTTTGGTTTCCCTAGGTGAAAAAGCTGACCTGGCCTGACCTGAGGTCACCTGAGCCCTATTTTTACATATTTAGGGTTCGAAATGACCAGCAGGGACAAAATGTTTTGGAATTGGTCCAGTAGATGGCCTCAGCCACCAGCATCTATTTGTCCAGTCTATCTGAAGGACAGCGGATACTTGTGTATCTCTTGCCAGAAGAGATGTGAGACACAACGTCTTAACTCTCTGGACGATCTTGTTCACTTTGAAAGGCTAAAATATCCACCGCTGAGACTTCTGCCTGGAAAGTGGAGACTTACATGATGTTGATGAATACAGATCTGAGGATCTGGACTCACCTGAAGACTCCTCCATGGCTCCCACAAACCGTCAGAAACCAAAGTCCACCTGCAACCGTCTCCACCATCCAACACTCAATATATAAAGTCAGCACATTGTGCATTAAACCAGCTTTGATGTAAGACATCATAAGAGAAATGATCTTTCATTTCATGTCATTTCCATTATTTTGTGGTTTATTTTTGGTGATGATGAAGCTCCTCAGTCCAGTTTTTAACCTGTTTTTCTGTCGTTGTTTTTCCTCTTTTTACATTGAATACGAAGAAGCTGCAGGACAGAAAAACTCCATTAAAATCAAACTGATTTTTCTCAATAAATTCTGTGTCTCTGATTGATGTTGATCAAGTTTTCTTCTTTCGGTTGTTTCTCACGTTGAAGTTTGAAGACTTTCTAAAAGTCTTTGACAGATTTGTTAAACAACGATTTCCAAACTTGTTTTTCTGCTTTCAAAGATGAAACTTGACTCCAAATCAGAGTTTGAGTCACAAATAGTATCACGACGTGTTATCAGCCACCAAAACCTCTGCTGGTCCAACTGAAGACTTGTTGGCGGTAATGAAGTTGTTTGAATGAAGTGGACGTCTGCGCACGAGGTCCACGTCCCTCAGGTTGTCTCTGGTGTTGAGGGAAACCTGTGCTGCTCTCGCTGTGGTCACTTGTCTTGGATCTTGGACGTTGCTGTCTCCGTCTTCATGTCTTCATACGTCAACAAACAGTTCAAGTGTTCTCAGCCATCAGGAATCAGTTTGTGCTCACTTGATTCTTACTTCAGCTCGATGTTGTTGAGTGAAATGAACCATGAAAACACAACATGAAGTGAAACCATCAAGATGATATCTGATATTTTAACGGTTATCCGTCTCCTTGATGTCTAATAATCTGTATCAGCCCTGAAAAAAGCGTATCGGTGGACCTCTAGTCCTGATCTGAGAGACACAACAAACACTCACAGCAACATTCAGCTTTGACTGGAACAAGATCCACAACTGAAATCAACACACAGCTGAAGGTTCAAGTCAACAGTTTCCACACTTTAATGATCACAGCTTCCATCTTTAAAGGACTGGAAGTGGAAGAAGTTTACAAAGTAAATGAGGAATCTTTTCAATCATTTTCAACAAAGTTCATTGATCAATTTATTCCAATAACCTGAAAGACTGATGCGACTGACATCCTGCACAGACTCAACTGATCTGTTCAGCAGTGTTTGTCCAACAGGAGGAGACTGTCCCTCCTACAGAGGACACAGAGACACTGAGGAACCAGAACTGAACCAGAGTCCAAAGCCAGGATAAAGAGGTTCAGTGAATGTGGTGTTGAAGGTGTGGAGGTGGATCAGTGAGTCAGAGGAGACTCTGTAGAAGGACAGAGTGCCAGCAGGACAGTCCACATACACTCCTACTCTGTGAGAGACAGAGGAGGAGGAGGAGGAGGAGGAGGAGGGGGAGGAGATGGATGTCTTTCTGTTATTGTGCCAGACAGAGTAACGACCATCATCAGAGCAGTCCAGACTCCAGGACTGATCATTCCATCCAAACACACACTCTTCGCTGTTTCCTTTCCTTCTGATTCTTCTGTAACTCACTGATACATCAACTCTTCGTCTCCACTCGACCTCCCAGTAACAGCGACCAGTCAGACCAGTTCCACACAGCAGCTGAGGATCCTGGTCAAACCTGTCTGGATGATCAGGATATGACTGATCCTCCTCCACACGTCTCATCGTCCTGTTGTTGTCAGACAGTTTGATCACTCTGTTCACTGTGTTTGTGTCCAGTTTGAGTTCACAGGAATCTGATGGAGAGAAGAAGAAGAAAACAGCTGCAGTTATTGATCGATCAGCTGTTGATTGATGGACAGTTTGACATCAGAGATGTGAATGAGTGATGTCACAGTTTGAAGATGGCTGAATGTGCTCTGCTTTGTTGTCATCAGTCAAATGAAAGACACACTTACACTTCCTCGGACCTGGTCTCAACCATCGGACTCCAGCAGGCTCCACCCTGAAAGGAGGAGGGGGGTCAGAGCAGCACCTCCTCTTTCAGCATGCAAACATGGACGTTACATCACTCTCACACACACAAACACAACATGTTGATGCGGCCTGCTTCTCCCTCTTCAGCTCTGCTCAGACACTGACAGCGACACTGATTCTCTCTCATCATTAAATCTGCCTTCATCAGCTCATTTCCTCATTTCAATCTGTTGCTGACTTCTATTCTGAGCTGCTTCACTCATTGATCGCTCTCTTGCTCTCCCACCTGTGATGATCAATAATCAGTCTGACTTTGTCTTCACTCAACAAACCAGCAGAGCTTTAATGATTGATTGTTGGACACGCTTGTCCTCGTCATGTCCCATATGTGACCGTGCTTCATGTGTTCATTACAAGTCTGAGACGAGTCATCACGACTCTGCTGTGTGGAAATCTTTTCATGTCAAACTTCCTGAAGTTCACCAGAACAAGAAGAGCCACTTGATGTCTGACATGGAAATATTTACGAGCCATGTTTGCTGTGAAGACCACGTTCAGTCTCATTGTTGTCCACTGATGAAAGAGCAGTCCAACATTTTGAGAAAAAACACTTGAATGAAGCATCTCAAAAGTCCTGCTCTGTCCTGTGGTTGTCAGGTTCCAGCAGTTCGAACTAAATACAACTGCTCTGGACTTATTGGAAGCTTGTTTTTATGTCTCTGAGGACAAAAAGGACATTTGTCACACTGACAGACAGGTCTTTTACCATGCAGAGATCTGTCCAAACTGCATCAATTATGACCAGCAGGTCATTATCATGTTTGTTCCTGGAGATGTTCTCCTTGAGACCTCCAACACAAATATGTCCTTTTCATGTTCAACCAGTGTTTATGTTGTGATCAAAGGACAAAGGTTTCCTACATGTCTGACTGTTCATGTCTCACTCACGTCCACCATCAAGCAAAAAGACAGACAACATGTTTCCAGCTCTTCCTCCTCTTTCACACTGACTGACTGTGGCTGCAGCAGCCTCTTCATACCTGAGAGTGTCCAGTCTGCAGTGAGGATCCTCCAGTCCAGCAGACAGCAGCTTCACTCCTGAGTCTCCTGGATGATTGTAGCTCAGGTCCAGCTCTCTCAGATGGGAGGGGTTGGATCTCAGAGCTGAGGCCAGAGAAGCACAGCCTTCCTCTGTGATCAGACAGCCTGACAGCCTGAAAACACACAACAACACACATGGAAGATCATCTGAGGGTCCTGCTGTGTCCGTCCAATCACTGCTCTCAGAATGCAGAGATCTGATAGGCTGAGCAGCATCACGTGGGAGGATTTACAACACATAATAATTCTCAACAGTTTCTGTGTTTCAGGTCAACGATTTCACACTCGCCACTTCACTTCCTGAGGTCCTCAGCGACACCTTTGTGCTAATTAATCATGACTGATTCAGGAATAAAGTGACGTCCACTAATCAAAGTCACATGACAACAAAACATAAATGAGGATTTCCATCTCAGCCAGACTTCATTCATAAAAGGTACATTGAGAGAAAACATCTGCCAATCAATGAATGTCCGTATCAAATGTGTGGACTTCTGAGGTTAAAGAAAGACGTCAACACTTTTACAACAAACAGTAACTTGATCTGACCTGAGAGTGTCCAGAGCACAGTGTGGACTCTCCAGTCCAGCAGACAGCAGCTTCACTCCTGAATCCTGCAGGTTGTTGTTACTCAGGTCCAGCTCTCTCAGACTGGAGGACTGGGATCTGAGGACTGAGGACAGAGCTTCACAGCTTCTCTCTGAGAGGTTACAGCCACTCAGTCTGAAGAGACACAGGAAGGAAGCAAACAGTCAGTTAGATATCAGAGTATTTATTGATGAAGAAACTTCACTATCTCTGTACTTACAGAGCTTTGTTGGAGGCTTTGACCACTGGCAGCAGCATCAGAAAAGCCTCTTCTGAAGCAGAGAATTTCTTCAGGTCAAAAATGTCCAGATCTTTTTCTGATGACAGTAAGATGAAGACCAGAGCTGACCACTGAGCAGGAGACAGTTCATCTGTGGAGAGACTTCCTGAACTCAGAGACTGTTGGATCTGATCCACCAGAGAACGATCATTCAGTTCATTCAGACAGTGGAACAGATTGATGCTTTTCTCTGCAGAGGGAGTCTCTTCAATCTTCTTCTTGATGTACTTGACTGTTACCTGATTGCGTTTTGAACCACTTCCTGTCTGTGTCAGCAGGCCTTGTAGGAGAGTCTGATTGGCCTGCAGTGAAAGACCCAGGAGGAATCTGAGGAACAAGTCCAGGTGTCCATTTGGACTCTGTAAGGCCTTGTCCACTGCACTCTTACACAGGCGTGTTTTGGCAGATGCAACTATCACGGATTTAGATATCTTTGAGGTTCTTTTTTCTTCTGAGAGCAGATTGACTCCAGAGTTGATGAAGGTCAGATGGACATGAAGAGCAGCCAGAAACTCCTGAACACTCAGATGGACGAAGCAGAACACCTTGTCCTGGTACAGTCCTCTCTCCTCTTTGAAGATCTGTGTGAACACTCCTGAGTACACTGAGGCTGCTCTGATATCGATGCCACACTCTGTCAGGTCTGATTGGTAGAAGATCAGGTTTCCTTTCTGCAGCTGCTCAAAAGCCAGTTTTCCCAGAGACTTAATCATCTTCCTGCTCTCTGGAGTCCACTGAGGATCTGACTCAGCTCCTCCATCATACTTGATGTTCTTCACTTTGGACTGAACCACCAGGAAGTGGATGTACATCTCAGTCAGGGTCTTGGGGAGCTGTCCTTCTTCTCTGGTCTTCATCACATCCTCCAGAACTGTAGCAGTGATCCAGCAGAAGACCGGGATGTGGCACATGATGTGGAGGCTTCGTGATGTCTTGATGTGGGAGATGATTCTTCTGGCCTGCTCCTCATCTCTGAACCTCTTCCTGAAGTACTCCTCCTTCTGTTCATCAGTGAACCCCCTGACCTCTGTCACCATGTCAACACACTCAGGAGGGATCTGATTGGCTGCTGCAGGTCGTGTGGTTATCCAGAGGTAAGCAGAGGGAAGCAGTTTCCTCCTGATGAGGTTTGTCAGCAGCACATCCACTGAGGTGGACTCTGTAGCATCAGTCAGGATCTCATTGTTGGTGAAGTCCAGAGGAAGTCGACTCTCATCCAGACCGTCAAGGATAAACAAAACCCTGAACTCTTCAAACCTGCAGATTCCTGCTTCTTTGGTTTCAGGAAAGAAGTGATGAACAAGTTCCACCAAGCTGAACCTTTTCTCTCTCAGCACATTCAGCTCTCTGAAAGTCAACGGAAACATGAACTGTATGTCCTGTTGGGCTTTGTCTTCAGCCCAGTCCACAGTGAACTTCTGTGTTAAGACCGTCTTCCCAATGCCAGCCACTCCCTTTGTCATCACTGTTCTGATTGGTTCATCTCGTCCAGTTGAGGCTTTAAAGATGTCTTCTTGTCTGATTGTGGTTTCTGGTCCGTGTGGTTTCCTGGATGCTGTTTCAATCAGTCTGACCTCATGTTCATCATTGACCTGTCCAGTCCCTCCCTCTGTGATGAAGAGCTCTGTGTAGATCTGATTCAGGAGGGTCCGCTTTCCTGCTTTAGCGATCCCCTCAAACACACACTGGAACTTCTCCTTCAGGTTACATTTAAGTTTACACTGACCAACACCACCAGAACTTCCTGAACGAAGACACAAGAAATAAATCATTGAGTGATTGATAAAGTTCAGATGAGAATTTAATGTCCTTGTCTGAACATATTTTGGTCCATTTGTTGGACATCAGTGAATGTTCATTGATCCAGCAGTTAAACCTTTAGAGAAATCCTCTTACTGCTCTGCAGACGCTCAGCCAGCTCCTCCTCCTTCATTCTCCTCAGGAAGTGCAGCGTGATCTTCAGAAATACCTCTCTGCTGCTCCTCCTCTGCTCTGCATCCTCACCATCCAACACCTCCTCATCCTCCCCCTGACTCTCTGAGCATTCTGGGTAATCTGAACTCAGAGTCGTCTTGATCTTCTTCAGCTCGTTCCTCACAAAAGAGACAATGTTCTCCTCCAGCAGCTGGAACAGAAGATGATATGAATGACACAAAGTGAAATCATGGAAGCAAACATCAGATCCATGTTGGACAGACTGACGGTCCACTGGTCTAAAAAGTGCAGTGTGGACATTATTGTGGACAGAACAGATGTGAAAGCAGCTGTTGTACATGTACAGACCAGAAATATGGAGTCCAGGTGAGTCTGATGCTGCTGGGCAGACTGACCACTGGGAACCTCTGAGCTCTCCTGGTGGACTCTGTAGAGGAATCATGAAGAATTAGCGCACATCATGTCCGTCCACACAGGAACAAACACCAGCTGAAGGTCCTTTGAGCTAAAGTGTTGATTCCAACATTGAATCAGATGGTTTCCACTGATATTAAAGTGTTGCTCGTACTGCTGATCCCACCGTGAATCAACAGTCCAGCCTGCATTTCTGTGCAACTTTCACTTTACTGTGTTGGTTGAGCAGCTTGTCTGGTTGAGTCCCTCCAGTTCTTATTGAGCCCTATAATACTGTGGACAGCATCACACAGCTCACACAAGCTAACTGGATGCTACCTGTCCAGCACAAACTGGCAGTGAGTCCCAATAAAGTGAGTGAAACCTGAGCAAAGCAAAGAGAAAAGCAGAGAATACTGGATCAAAGCAAAGCTGAGGCTGATTTCACATCCAGCTGTGTTTCACATGAAAGCTGGAACGTTCTTCTCTGGACGACATGAAGGAAACAGCTGCAGCTGTTGCTCATACAACTTGTTCTGGCTCTTTCTTTTATTCTTGGACAACATGTATTTCTTCTTGTCCACTTGTTGGACACACAACACATCTTTGAGCTTTGTCTCCTCTCTGAGCTCCTGCAGCCTTTAGTTACCCATAACACCCTTCTCTGCATCAGACGTCCTCACAGAGGCACAACTCCAGCCTGATGTGAGGCGCCATGATGCCGCCATCAGTGTTGTTCTTGACTTTGTGAATCCATCAGCAGCATCAGTCACAAACAGACTGTGTGTTTCCTCACACTCTCTGTGTTGCTTCACTCTGTTTCACAGCAGCTGATCTCAGTCCAGCTGTTATCACTGACATGTTTGTGTTTGTGTTGTCACATGACTGAAAAGCACAACATGTTGATTTGATGGAGGAACTCAGTGGAATCAGGGTTAGCCTTCGTTAGCATCTGTTAGCCTCAATCAAGTCACTGTTTCACACTCATGCAGTCATCAGTCAGAACGTGTGTGTGGAGGAAATGTTCAACTGGAGTCAAGAGCTGAAGACTGGTTATACTGGGCAGCTTCCACATGTGAGGATAGAAACAAATGAGAAGAAGAACGATGCTGAAAAAAAAGGTCAAATTGTCCAACACGATTTTAATCCTGAGAACAACTTACTGTCTGTCAGAGACATGTTGCTGTTTAAAATGAATGAAGTCATCCATTGACTGGTCGCTCTTGAGGGACACACAGCTGGGTCCAGGTCCAGGCTTAGATCCAGCAGAAGTTTGTCTCCCATAGATCCTGTCAGACACACAGGAAGAGCACCATTATCCTCAGCCTTCAGTGTCCACATGTGGACATGTCAGTGCTGTTTAGAGACAGACTGGACAAATGTCCTTTAACACTAATCTAGCTCTAACCTTCATCATCATTCTAGGACAACATGAACATTAGAAGTACAATTGGTCAGATTGGATTTAATGAGGACAAACATCAGGAATGGACAACATTAGGAGGACATATGGACATTTTAGGTCAAATTGTCCAACACGATTTTAATCCTGAGAACAACTTACTGTCCGTCAGAGACATGTTGCTGTTTAAAATGAATGAAGTCATCCATTGACTGGTCGCTCTTGAGGGACACACAGCTGGGTTCAGGTTCAGGTTCAGGTTCAGGTCCAGGTCCAGGTCCAGGTCCAGCAGAGGCTGGTCTCCCATAGGTCCTGTCAGACACAGAGGAAGACCACCAGGGATGGAAATGGACTTTTTCTTCTTCAGACTCAGAAGCTACTGGAGAAACTAGCAGCTATCAACAAGAAAAGGATCAACACACCAAAGTTCTGCTGTGTTCCATCACGCACCAGGGTGAGTTACCACAATGACAAACCCTGGTTCACAGCCAAACTCAGACAGCTAAGGTTGGCAAAGGAAGAGGCCTTCAGGAGTGGGGACAAGGACAGATCCAGAGAGGCGAAGTACAAGTTTAGCGAGGCGGTGAAGAAGGCTAAACGACTGTACTCTGAGAAGCTCCAACACCGCTTCTCAGCTAATAACTCTGCGTCTGGACAAGGCTTAGGCAAATTACCAACTACAAGCCTAAAGCCCCCCACTCCATCAACGATCGACGCCTAGCCAACAACCTGAACGAGTTCTACTGCCGCTTTGAAAGACAAAGGGACAGTCCAGCAACCATCCCCCACGACACCTCCCAACAGCTCCAGCTCCAGTCACCTCCACTAATTCCCACCTTAAAGGACCCCCCTTCCCCTACTCCACCCACCTCAGTGATGACTCTTTCTATTCATGACAGAGATGTCAACAGACTCTTCAGGAGACTAAACCCCTGGAAAGCAGCTGGACCAGATTCTGTCTCCCCATCCGCCTTGAAGCACTGCACTGATCAGCTGTCTCCAGTGTTCCCAGACATTTTTAACACCTCACTGGAGACATGTCACGTGCCAGCCTGCTTCAAGTCCTCAACCATCATCTCAGTTCCCAAGAAACCAAGGACCACAGGACTTAATAACTTCAGACCCGTCGCCCTGACCTCTGTGGTCATGAAGTCCTTTGAGCGCCTTGCGCTCTCACACCTCAAAGACATCACCGACCCTCTCCTGGACCCCCTGCAGTTTGCCTACAGAGCCAACAGGTCTGTAGACGACGCTGTCAACTTGGCCCTCCACCTCATCCTCCAGCACCTGGACTCCGCAGGAACCTAAGCCAGGATCCTGTTTGTGGATTTCAGCTCTGCCTTGAACACCATTATCCCAACCCTGCTTCAGGAGAAGCTCTCCCGGCTGAGCGTGCCTGACTCCACCTGCAGATGGATTACAGACTTCCTGTCTGACAGGAAACAGTGCGTGAAGCTGGGGAAACACATCTCCGACACTAAGACCATCAGCACCGGATCCCCCCAGGGCTGCGTTCTTTCTCCTCTGCTCTTCTCCCTGTACACTAACAGCTGCACCTCCAGTCACCATCAAGCTCCTGAAGTTTGCGGACGACACCACCCTCATCGGACTCATCTCTGATGGCGACGAGTCCACCAACAGGTGGGAGGTTGACCATCTGGTGACCTGGTGCATTACCAGAACAACCTAGAGCTCAATGCTCTAAAGACAGTGGAGATGGTTGTGGACTTCAGGAAGAACTCAGCCTCGCCTGCCCCCATCACCCTCTGTGACTCCACTATTAACACTGTGGAGTCCTTACGCTTCCTGGGAACTATCATCTCCCAGGACCTGAAGTGGGAGCCGAACATCAGCTCCCTCATCAAGTAAGCACAGCAGAGGATGCACTTCCTACGGCAGCTGAAGAAATTCAGTCTGCCAAAGACAATGATGGTGCACTTCTACACAGCCATCATTGAGTCCATCCTCAGCTCCTCCATCACCATCTGGTACGCTGCTGCCACCGCCAAGGACAAGGGCAGACTGCAGCATGTCATTCGGTCTGCAGAGAAGGTAATCAGCTGCAATCTCCTGTCTCTCCAGGACCTGTACACCTCCAGGATGCTGAGGTGTGCAGGAAAGATTGTGGCTGATCCCTTAATCTCTTCCACCCCAGACATAAACTCTTTGAGACACTCCCCTCTGGCAGGAGGCTGCGGTCCATCAGGACCAAAACCTTACGCCACAAGAACAGTTTTTTCCCATCTGCTGTCAGTCTTATTAACACTCGACACTCTTCACACTCCACCTCTGATTCACTTGGCATTGACATTGCCATAACCATTTTACATTAACGCTCTGCTTGGACTTCCTTTTGAAAAAACAGACTGTGCTTCTGTAAAAAAACAACAACAACAAAAAGAAAAACCTGACTTGTGTACATATATTTATATTGTTAGATTTTTACTTACTGTTACAGTTTCTACTATTGTGATATCTTTTTATGTATTTCTATATTACTACTTTTTTTTTTACTGTTATATTTTTAATTTTCTAATAGCTTCTTTTTAATATATGTGTCATGCACCAACCTCACCAAAGCAAATTCCTCGTATGTGTAAAATCATACTTGGCAATAAAGCTTTTCTGATTCTGAAACTGATTCTGATTCAGTTCAATAAAACATGAAGCTGAATGATTTCAGTCTGTGGATCATCGCTTCATTTGTCCATCAAATCTTGGACCAAAAGCAGGACTCAACGAACTGATTTCTGAGCAGATTTTACTGTGATTGACAGACAACAAAATAAACTGTGCAGTCCATCAGCAGCGACTCTGTTGGTCTGTTTTCTAATGTTTGCATCACGAGACTCAGCACCAATATCCTGACTGTTATTTAGAGACGATGGTCGCTGAAGCATTTAGTCCAACATTCAAAGAGGACGTTTGATGGTAAAGACACTTTGGAAGGACCTACTGGATTTGTGCTGAAGCCTCATATTATCCTCAGCTTTCAGTGTCCACATGTGGATATGTCAGTGCTGTTTAGGGACAGACTGGACAAATGTCCTTTAACACTAATCTAGCTCTAACCTTCATTATCATTCTAGGACAACATGAACATCAGAAGGACAACTGGTCAGACTGGATTTAATGAGGACAAACATCAGCAGTGGACAACATGAGGAGGACATTTCAGATCAAATTGTCCAACACGAGTTTCACACTGAGAACAACTTACAGTCCATCAAAGAAACGTTGTAAGTCCCTGACGCGACCCTTTGACCGATCACTCCTGAAGGACACACAGCTAGGTCCAGGTCCAGGTCCAGGTCCAGCAGAGTCTGGTGGGTCCTGCTGCTCTGGCCTTCAACACAACACACACAGAGCTTTGAGTGTGAATGGAGACGAGTCCTGGACAGTCAGAGATCCTCGTCTCACCTCTGAGCTTCGGTCTGGACATCATCGTCCCCACACAGACTGGTTTTAGAGGGACGGACTTCCTCCTCTCTGTCCTCACACCGATTCATGCTGCTGAATTCACGTCAGCTCACACACACTTTGATCTGGAGAGGAAACACAAATCATTCATGTGCGCATCAGCTGAAATCATCCTTTCATGGTTTCTCCTGTCAAATATCAGCTGCTCCTCCTCTGATTGGCTGTTATCTCGTCTCTCATATCAGTGTCAGCTGAATGCAGTCAGACAGCAGCGTGAGGCCGAGCTGCTGTACTTCTATCAGTCCACTAGATGGCGCCATGAAGCTGCAGTGAAGTGAACACACACTTGATGCCTGGACGAGCGTTGACATCCACTGACACACACTGACTGAATGTGACAGGAAGCTTCAGTTTGTGGAAGATTCAGTAAATTCAACATGACTGAAAGTTTCTTTACGCCTCAATGATTCTTGTTATTAATTTCAAGATAAAGACGTGGTAGCTAGTTACAGCAGCTCTGACCTCTTTTCTTTCTTTTGTTTTTTGGGGTTTTTATGTGTTTCTTCCACCATTAGTCCCGGTCGATCATGTTCACATATGGATGTAAAACTGGTGAGACTTGTGATTTTCTTTCTACGATTTCTTTGTCTGTTTAAAAGTACATTCAGAGATCCATTCAGCCACAGATTTACTGATTACATACAGTTACAGCTGTTACAGTTGTTAGCACTATGCAACACTGCTGGTACTCGCAGTGGAAGGACTGGAGATTGGCACGGAAATAAGGAAGAGAGGGCGCAGAGCTGGAGTGAAGTGCCATGACAAGAAGAGATTGTACAAACCATCCATGCCATTTCTTATTGTAAGGAAAGTGAGATCTCTCTCCAATCAGGTGGAAGAGCTAATGTTGCTAACCAGACTGCAGAGGGATTACCGGGAGTGTTTAATTGTGTACTTCATGGAGACATGGCTGACAGATTTCAACTTCTGAGAGCAGACAGAAAAGTGACGGAGTGTGTTAAGAGAGGGAAAGTGGGGGCAAAGCGTTGTTTGTCAAGTCAAGTCACGATTTATTTATAAAGCACATTTAAAAACGACCTCAGTTGATCAAAGTGCTGTACAGTAGTAAAATCACAATATATCATAAACACTATCATAAATAAAACAATACAAGGTGTATTAAGAAGTCACTCGCAAACAAATTTAGAATAAAAGAAAGTGAAAAGAGAGTTAAGACCTAAGCGCCCTGGCAGTGGTGTGCAGCTGTATAAGCCCGAATAAATAAGGTGGTGCCAAACCATTTACAGATTTAAAAACAATTAGTAAAACTTTAAACTGGATCCTAAAATTAACGGGCAGCCAGTGCAAAGATGCAAGGACAGGACTAATGTGCTCACATCTTTTCTTTCCAGTCAGCAGGCGGGCGGCAGCATTTGTGAGCAACAGATGGTGCAATGTAGGGCACGTCATTGTTTTCAGACGCAGTTCTGCCTGAGCGCCATAGAGCTGCTAGCTGTTAGCATTCAGCCATATCATCTCCTGACGGAGTTCTCCCATGTCACAATAATGGTGTACATCCCTCCATCAGCTGATGCAGCAGCATGCGCGCTCACACATGCTGCTCTCACAGCTGCAGACATCACACCCCCAGGCCCTCCTCTTCATCTCTGTTGACTTCAGTCACACTTATCTGTCCTCCACTCTCCCCACTTTCACACAGTCTGTAAAGTGTCCCACCAGAGACAAGAGAACACTGGACTGACGGTGCCTATCAGGAAGGTACAGTGTTTCCCAAACAACAAACCCTCGGTGTCCCAGAACCCAAAGTCCTATTGAATGAGAAGAAGAGGGTCTTTAGATCAGGGGACAAAGATGAGCTGAGGAGGTGCAGAGGGAGCTGACATGGGAGATAAGGAGAGGCAAAGACAGCTACAGGAGGAAGCTTGAAGAGCACCTTCAAAGCCAGAGAGGTTTGGAGGGCCTGAAAACCATCTCAGGTCACAGCAGCAACAGTGGAGGGGGTCCTGAATCTGGAGACCGGGAACGGATAAATGAACTGAATCTGTTTTTCAGCAGACTTGATTCTACCCCCGTTCCCTCCCCCACCCACCAGAAGCCAGATCTGATGCTGTCTCCAGCAGCAGCCTCCTCACACCACTTAATCCTCCTCCGCTCCACATCAGAAACTACATACCCCTCCGACAACCTCACTCAACAGTTCCATCAATGTCTTCCTCATCTGAAGCAGACTGGGAGCATGATGAAGGTCATGTTCTACAGCTTCTCCAGTGCTTTCAACACAATCCAACCATCACTGCTCAGGGGCAAACTGGGAGGAACTGGTGTAGACTGCCACCTGGCTGCATGGACCATCAACTACCTCACCAACAGACCACAGTGTGTGAGGCTTTGTGACTGTGTGTCCAATCTGGTAATTTGCAGCACGGGGGCTCCACAGGAGACAGTGCTGTCCACTTTCTCTTCACCCTATACACATCGGACTTCAGACACAACACCAACAGCTGTCACATCCAGAAGTTCTCCATTGATACAGCCATCCTTGGAGGTGTATCAGAGGGGAACGAACTGGAATAAAAGGACGTTGTAACCAACTTTGTCGACCGGTGTGGACTGAACCACATGCACAAAAACACCAGCAAGACAAAGGAGATGGTGACAGACCTTCACAGGAAGGTGCTACAGACTCCATCAGTGAACATCCAGGGTTTGGACATTTAGATTTTGGGCCACTACAAATACCTCAACAACAAACTGGACTGGACAAATGACACGGATGTCCTGTACATGAGGAGCCAAAGTTGTCTGCACCTGCTCAGAAGACTGAGGTCCTTTGGAGTTTGGAGGACACTGTTTAAAACATTGTATGACTCTGTGGTTGTATCTGCAGTTTTCTGTGCAGTGGTCTGTGGGGCTGTGGAAGCTCTGAGAGGGACAGGAAAAGACTGAACAAACCGGTCAGGAGAGCTGGCTCTTTCCTGGACTGTCCTCTGGACACCATGGAGGAGGTGGGTGAGAGGAGGATGTTAGCCAAGCTGACAGCGATCATGGACAACCCATCCCACCCCCTGCATGAGACGGTGGTCATCTGATCTTTAACAAACTTCTCTGATTGTTCGTGACATAAAAGTGGACCAACGGTGGCAAAGTGTCACCCAAATGATTATGATGGACCTCAGTGCTACACGTTCGACAGGTTTTAGATTGTAAATTATTGTTTTATTGCTCCTCTTATGAACAAAACAAGTATCACCTTTGCACTGCCCTCATCCCCACTGTCTCAGGTTTTGCAGTAGAACTTGTACATACACTCTTACTGCACATAGTACATGATTATCTGTGTATATGTGAACATGTCAGTGTATGAATATGAATATTTTCCTAAACTTTGCTCTGTTTCAGTGTTTTATTCTCATGTCAAATCTTTGAATATATTTGTATCTGTGTTCTGTGTGTTCAGTGTGGAGGAGCTATAACTGCATTTCATTGGTCAATCCTGTTATAAAGACAATGAAGCTGAACGTTGAACCTTGATAAGGAGCCAAAGTCCACAGAGGCAGCGCGATGATTAAACTGAGATAAAAAATGAAGCTTCATTTCACACAAACTAATGTGGCAGCAACAAATATTAGATCACTGATGGGTAACGAGTACTTCAATGTTGGAGTTGGTCGACGTGGAGCATCTATTAACTGTTTTATTGACTTTTAAAAAATTTAACGACCTGATCATTTGTTTTGATTAAAGTCTTAATTTGAAAAGTCACAAAATGAAGTCAACGTCAAATATTTACGGAGTAGAAATATAAAATAAGAGAAATACTCAAGTAAAGTACAAATACTTCCAGACTGTATTGAATTACAGTACTTGAGTAAACTAGTTACTTTCCACCTCTGAGAGATCCTTTCAAAATAAAAGCCTGTCTCAATCAAGCCCTCTCAGGTCATATTAAAAGAGGAATCTTTGATTTGATTCTTGATCACATTGAAACACAAAGTGAGAAAAAGAAGCGACACTTGTTGCTGTTGGAGGAAAGTTCAGAGCTCTGACAGCTCATTTAGTGACATAGTTACAGATTGAACCCACGTTCAATTGAACCCCAGATTGGCCCATGTGCTCACAGACATCTTCAACACCTCACTGAACCAGGCTGTCGTCCCCCCGTGTTTCAAGTCAGCCACAATAATTCCAGTGCCCAAGAAACCAGCCATCACATGCCTAAACGACTTTCACCCCGTTGCACTCACATCCACCATCATAAAGTGCTTCAAGAGGGTGGTTAAGGACCACATCATCTCCATACTCCCCCCATCATTCGACCCATTCCAGTTTGCATACCAGCCAAACCGCTCCACTGAGGATGCCATCTCCACTGCTCTCCACCTGAGCCTTGAGCACCTGGAGGAGTGCCCACGTACGGATGCTGTTCCTGGACTTCAGCTCAGCATTCAATATGATCATCCCCCAGGACCTGGTATGCAAATTGGAGCCCCTGGGTCTCAAAACCTCTCTCTGCAATTGGCTGCTGGACTTCCTCACTGACAGAACCCAGTCTGTCCGAGTGGGTAACAACACATCCAGTGTCATCTCCCTGAACACCGGCTCCCCCCAGGGATGTGTTCTGAGCCCCCTGCTGTTTACCATGATGACCCACGACTGTCGCCGCAGGTACAGCAGCAATCACATCCTGAAGTACACAGACGACACAACAGTTGCGGGCCTCTTTCAGGACAACAACGAACTGGCTTACAGGGAGGAAGTGCAACATCTTGTGCACTGGTGAAAGGTGAACAACCTGGCCCTGAATGTCGAAAAAAACTAAGGAGATCATCGTGGACTTCAAGAGATCCAGACCCAGCCATACACCCCTCTGCATCAACGACACAGCTGTGGAAGTTGTGAGCACAACCAGGTACCTGGGGGTGCATATCACCAACAACCTCGGCTGGTCACTCCACACCTCCTCCCTGGCGAAGAAGGCACAGCAGCGCCTGCACTTCCTGCGGCGGATGAGAAGAGCCCCCCACACCCTGACCACCTTCTACAGAGGGACCATCGAGAGCCTGCTGACCAGCTGCATCTCCGTCTGGTTTGGGAGCTGCAGGGCCTCAGACTGGAAGTCTCTGCAGAGAGTGGTGAGGACAGCGGAGAAGATCATCGGGACCCCGCTCTCCACCATCCAGGACATAGCCGATAGCCACTGCCTATCCAGAGCCCACCGGATCCTCTCTGACCCCACCCACCTTCAACATGGACTGTTCTCCGGCCTGGCATCTTTGGCTAAATGCCAAAAATGTAATAACCCCCCAGCTGCTACACATGTTTCTGTTTACACAGTTTATATACTGGTTACTCTGTTCTTGCACTATTTATTCTGTTGTTTACATTCTGTTTATCTATTTATTCTCTATTGCACTCATTATTATTTAACTTTTGTTTTCCTTTTTTTTAGTTATATAGACTATATTTTTAATTTTTAAACTGCCCCACAATTCCATCTCTGTTGTAAACCAGAAGCCAAGCAACGACATTTCATCACCAAAATCTCACTGCTGTGTTTTTTTGTGCAATGACAATAAAGGAAGTCTAAGTCTAACTGAGAAATAAAAGCTTTTAAAAAGCTGTCTCCACATCAACTATTGAGGATCAACTGTCTCTGCTTCTGCTCTTATTCCAGCGTTTACACTCACAAACATCCACACAACATGGCCGATGTTTTTAACTGAGCCGCTTTCACCTCCTTCGTCCAGAGTTCACAGTTAAACTCAGAGTTTGGAGAAACGATGGACGGAGCTGCAGATCGATGCCGTTTGTGCTGAAGCTAAGCTAACGACAGCTTGTGCTAACGAGTAAAACTTTTCAGAGTTGATTCTTTACCTTCATCTGGAGGCTGAGACGGAGAAAACAATCTGCTCCACAACGTCCAGAGAGAATGAAAGTAAAGTCCAAACAGCCAGAGAGGCCTGAGAGAGAAACTTTAATCAGATCTAACCAACACTGACATCAGTTATCATCAAGTTCATGTTTTATTGAGCAAATAAAGATAAAATACATGCTGACCTCAGATTACTGCAAGCTGAGGGCGTGTTCATCTGGGCTCCAGGAAGTGTCTTTAGTGTAACTTTAAAACCTGAGATCACTTTAACTAACTGTTAGTTACTGTGATCAAATCAAGTTTTCTCTGGTTTTATCAAACAAAACTGAACAAGTGAAACAATCCAACAATTCAGTGAACATTTTTAGTTGTAAAGAGACTAAAATCACTGATTTTTACTGTAGTCTGAAAACAAAAACACGCTGAGGTACATATGAGACAATAAACTGCAGTTTGTGTGAGTGGACATTGTCAGGGACACTTCCCAGCATGCACCACGACAAACACACTCATGGCTTTAAGTTTGACTGGATGAGTGTTGCTGCTTTGTTCCTGCTGTTCCTGCGTTTCACATCTGGTCGTACAATCGACGCCTTCAACATGAGCCTCTGATCAGAGTTTGTCACTCTGACGTTTTATCAAGAACTTCATCACATCTGAGGAAAATCTCAGCTGCTCGTGCTTTCCATCCCATAATCCTGACAACAACAACAAATATGGACTTCTGTCAGCAGGTCTGCCTCACAACCAAAACCACCATGAGGTCCAAAACCACAAGTCCTGGTTCACCAAACAGCTCAGTGAACTCAGAGCTGATTCAAGCACCAAGACCAGAACCAGCAGCCGTCTGGAACCCACTCAGGACCATCAGTAGCTGCGTTTCCATTACCCCTAGAAATGCGCAAAACCTAAATATCGCAATAAAATACTGGTAATGGAAACACCTATATTTCGAAAATCCTCTCAAATATCGCAAAAACATTTTTACGCTCTCATGAGGTGGTTTTTCAGACGTGTCGATATAAAAGTGTATCGCAAAAGTGTAATGGAAACACTTTTTTCGCATTTACATGTTGCATCTGGTGCCACAAGAGATTCAAGAACATCGCAAAGCTCGTTGAACGTGGCCCGGGTCATCCGAAAATGTTGTATACACAGTTCGTCTGTGAATTCCTCATTTACAATCTTCTCCCAGAAATCCCTTATTCCTGCCACACATAAGGGCTTCGCCTTTGAACAGTTATACGTTGCCTCCGCCTTCTGTTCATAATAAGTACAGCAACAGCCGTAGCGGCTCCTGAGATCAGTGTACCGAGACGCATAACGCTTTCGGCCATCTTCCCGTCTCGCGGGACGGCCGAGAATTTACGAGAATTTCGGTTAGTTCGCAAAACACCGTTCAATGGAAACACCTGCAAGTAGCACTTGAACTTTGTCGAAATTTCAGAAATATCGCTTTTATTTTGCGAACAACTGTAATGGAAACGCAGCTCGTGCCTACAAGAAGAAAGGTCCTGCTATCAGCCCGTCCTCCAGAGCAGCTGAGGAACTCAACACCTTCATCACCAGGTGTGAGAGGTCCCCGACCACAAACTCTGATGGTCCGCTGTCCAGGATGGACTTTTCTGTTCAGCTTGAAGTGACTGTGTGAATTTTCTCTTTTTCATTTCCATCTTTCACCTTTGAATCTTTTGGTTTCTGCACTCGAGATGATAAACTCTGCTCGTCAGCTGTTTGCTAAAAAGGTCCAAACTTTCATTGAGCTCAGTCTGAAGTTTCTCTTTTCAAAGCAACAAAACATGACAAAAACTGGGACCATGAAGCTGAAAAGCAGCCAACAAGTCTGAACTTCACCCAGAGCCCAAAATGAAAGAGCAGTCAGTGTTAAAGGTCCAGTGTGGAGGATTCAGAGGATCTGTTGGCAGAAATGGAAAATAATCTTCATACTTCTGTTTTCATTAGTGTTTAATCACCTCAAAATAAGAACCAGCGTGTTTTCGTTACCTTACAATGAAGTAACGAGGTCCACAGAGTCCACCATGTTTCTGCTTCTTCTTCTGCTGTTTGTTTATGGCGGTTGGCAAACAACTGTTAGGTGCATTAGCGCCACCTTCTGGACTGCAGTGAGGAGCAGGACAGCTTGTAATCCAACATCAGATCCTAATAATAACCCTGTGCTGTGTAAAAACCTGAATACAGGCCTGTACCCAACATCTCCTGAAGCCCTCCTGAACAGCTCAGTCACACTCAGTGTTCGTTGACTCCTTTGGAGTTCTGGTTGGACTGTTTGTCTCTGCTGTCGGGACCTTGGACAACGTAAGAAGACATGCTCCACTGTGTCCTGTCATCCACAGAGTCCACAGTTCCCTGTAGCATGTTTCTTTATGATGTGTAGTGTTCAGGCCAGTGTGACCAGTTTAATCTCATCCTGGATATTCTGTCTTCTTCTTTTCTGCTCCTCTGACTTCCTCTCATGTCTCCAGCTTTCCTTTGAATCCTATAGAGGTGTCCACCTTTACTCCCTCTCTGCCATCGTTCCTGCCATTTCTTATTTCTGTTTGATGTGATTACACATTTAATCTCAGGCTTTCTGTGTTTTACAGCCATATTTATTTCTCTCTTCTGTGTTGCACTCGCAGCATATTTATCTGCCAGTTCATTTCCTTCTAATCCAACATGTGCTGGAAGCCAAATGAACTGAATTTCTGCCCCTGTCCTCCTGATTCTGTGGATCATTTGTCTCTCGTACGATGTCCAGCCTGGTGTTTGGATGGTTGTGTCTAATTCTTTCTAATGCACTGCTTGAATCTGATCCTGTGAAGACTTTCTGTGCTCTGACCTCCTCTATCCAATTCAATGCTGCAGAACAGCCAATCACTGGCCTGCATGCACTGCTGAGTCATCACTAATTCTTTGACTTGACGTTGTGTCTGAATGTGGTGTTACAAAAGCTGCTCTACCTTCTTCTTCTGTGACTTGGATGCATCTGTGTCTGCTTTAACAGACTGTGAGCAGTTTCTCTTTCTGTACTTTGTTTGCACTTCAAATCTTTCCTGTTTGCTCCTTTAACAGTTTCAGATCGACTTTCTCTTCTTCCGTTGTCCACGGTGGCTCGACAGAGAGACCAACAGTCTGGCCTGTAGTTTTGTTTGCGATCCCGTCTTCCTGAACTCGCGTCTCAATTGTCCATCCAAAACTCCTCGCCTGTCCTTTTGCTTTCTCTTGGCGTGGTTTGATCGTACTCTGACCCGGATGATTGTCCTCATGTCCTCTTCGGTTTGCCCAGTAGTTTCATGAAATCTGTTCTCTTCTTCACTCCAACAGCATTTCACCATGACACCATGATATTTGATGCTGATTCATACACTAAACGTCCACAATCAATAACTGAACCAATTAAAGCCACATTTAATGATTTCAAAGATGTCTGTTTGCTCAAACAATATTTCATATCTTTTACACGTTTCAACTATTTTCTCAATATGTATTTTCCATGTAATCTTCTGGTCAAAGCAAATCCCTCAGTACTTAAAGCGATCTACTGTTTCTAGATCTTGTCCATGTAGTTTCAGACTGATTTGGTTTTGTGTTTCCTTTTAGAAAAGATGGCTGCCTTTGTCTTTGTCACTGAGAACCTGAAGCCCCATTCCAAAGCCCAGCTTCTACCTTCCTTATTAGGGCCACGGGGCAATCGCCCGAGGCCTATTGCCCCCTACAGCTATGAAATAGCTATGAAATAGCTGTAGGGTAATAGGGCTCGGGGCTTCGCTTGCGCTGATTCTCATGATGTGCCTGCCTGCTTCTGTCACCAAGAAATTAATGAAAATTCTTGGTATATATTTACGTTTTTTTAAAGCAAGGCTGTTGGTTTAATCTACCACACACCCGTCCTCTGTTATGCCTCTAACGGCATATAATTGAAACCTCATCAATGGCAATCAGGAGTAGAACAGTCTGACTGCAGATCTGACCATAATATCACGTTTTACAGCTTTTACAGCTGTGCAAACGTCATCAGTAATTGACGTCGCTTCGGACTGATGCTGTGGAGCGACAATTTTTCATTTCGGAGTTTCGTCTCCTCCGTCCTCACGTCCCTTCCTCGCATCCCTCTTTCATGTCCTCACTGGGCGGAGCTAAGACGCGAGGAGAGGAAGCGAGTGGAGGAGACGAGGAGACCAATTTATGTAATGAAAAGCCCCCTCAGTCTCACATCGAGCAAGGACAAACCTGGAAGAGAACAAGTGGAACAAGAAAGAAATGATCCCTTTCACTGAAGATGTAATCAAACTTCAAAAATATTTGAAGTGCATGGAAGAGGATGCCAGAGAGAAACTCGAAGAAGGTCCTCATCCCAAAGCATATAACATGTTAAGTGAAACCATCCTCTCACAGACTATACTGTTTAACAGGAGGCGCCAAGGCGAAGCAGCTAGAATGGAACTTGAAACATACAAGAACAAAAATACAGAGGTGCTAAATGAGGATGTTATGCAATGCCTGCCTGAGTAAAGACTTCA
Source organism: Chaetodon trifascialis (assembly GCF_039877785.1). Lineage (NCBI taxonomy): Eukaryota > Metazoa > Chordata > Actinopteri > Chaetodontiformes > Chaetodontidae > Chaetodon > Chaetodon trifascialis. Next base: position 949,633 of record NW_027255838.1, on the reverse strand, counting down.
CAAGAATTGTGATAAGAGGAAAACGTGGGCGAAAAGTACCTGTGCTGCTTACCAGAGACATGACCAGATCACTGGATTTTCTCATTGAGCGCAGGACGCAGGAAAACGACATTCTTGACACCAACAAATATGTCTTTGCAAGACCAAAATCAGACTCCCACATAAGAGGGTCTGACTGTCTCTGAAAGTGTGCAAGTCTGTGTGATGCAAAACACAGAGACCCTGACCTCCACTCAGTTAAGGAAGCACATTGCAACTCTCTGTCAAATAATGAACCTGAAGGATCATGAATTGGATCAGGTGGCTAAATTCATGGGGCACGATATCCGCGTCCACAGAGAGTATTATCGCCTAACTGAGAACACAATCCAACTTGCAAAAATGAGCAAATTGCTTATGGCGATAGAAAGTGGGACCACTGTCTATAAAGGAAAGTCTCTGGATGAGATAGATTTGGGATTAGAGGGTGAGTATCAGAGCTCCCAGTTTGATCTGGGTTTTTTTAACCTATTGGAAAGTAGTAGCAGAAAGTAAGTACATGTGACTTATGCAGTATCAAATATTTCTCTTACAGTTGCCTTGTTGCAAAAAAACAACCACGGGCGCACTTCAGAGCGTGCCACGAGGGAGGCATCGCCTGGACAAGAACTGGATGGTATGCAATTTGCTATAGTAGACATCAGGATTCAATGTTTTTTTTTAAACGTTTTATTTATTTTGCTTTTCTAATAAACACTACAAGAACTTGAGGAAGTGAACACTGAACCAAACAAAGCTGGTATTAAGTTATAAGTTAGCTTTTTCCACTGATGTTAAGTTGTAACGACTAATATCTGATGTGTGTTTCCCTCTGTTACAGAGCGATCCAGAAGCCAGAAGCGGAGGCCTGGCCGGGATGAGTCCTCTGACCAAGACTCTGATGGTACGTACTATGATCATGTACAGCTTAGACTTTCTGGCATGCAGTGTACAGTAGGTTAGCACTCAGTTTGTGTACCTCATGGGCTGTCTCTTCCTTCACCCAGAATGCCCTGCTGTAAACACAAACACTCCTGTCAAGAGACCATCCAAGCCTGATGCAAATGGTAAGCTTTTGTGTTGCCAGTAAAAAAACAACCGCCAAACATTATAACATTGTTTTAAAAGTGACATTTCTAGTGATATAACTATTCTTGGAATATACAAAATATACTATAAATTTTTAATTTTTTTTTTTACTTTGCAGTTGTCATCTACTATGGTGTTTTTTATTTTATTTTGTTATAATAACAACAATAACAACAACAAATCTTTCAAAACTGAATTTTTTTTATTTTGACTACTCAAATGCATCACTAACAACACATTTTTACAAGACCGCATTGAACACATCATGATAACATAACTGACGTTCATGAGAAGTTACATTCTACCCGTTTTCAAGTAGCAAGTATTTGTTCAATCATATTTTTCCTCTGCCAACAGTGGTTTGACATGTACTACACCAGGCTGCAGCCACAACTCCTACTCTCCAAGAGGCGCAAGAGGGATGACGCAGAGGACCAGGAAAGGTTTTTCATCTCCTCCACAGGGAAGCCCATCTACAACGCCTCCAATGACCTGAACCGGCTGCACTCCAAGTAAGCAAATCACCATGATCCATTTCACCTCCAATATGCCCCTGGTACTCCAGTGAGAAGTCTTTAAAAATGTTTTAATGTTTCATTTTTACACTGTCATTTGTTTGTTGTTGCCAGAGATCTGTGTGGACACACACACACACACACACACACACACACACACACACACACACACACACACACACACACACACACATACACACACACACACACACACACACACACACACACACACACACACACACACACACACATACACACACACACGTTGACACTCGCTCATCAGTCATCAATTGGGCATATTATTTTAGGAATACTAACACTGCTCGGGTTTTTATTATTTCTCAGCGGCATCATATGGAGAATAATTGAAGATTTGAATGCTGCTTAAAAGTAAAATAAACAACAACACAACCAAATAGTATATAGAATAAAATAAAGTCATATAAGTAAGTAATAAGTAAGCAAGGAAATGAATGATAAGTAAATAATATAATACTTAAAGACTAAGTATAAATAAATAATAATTATAAGAGAAAGGGAAGAGTTGATGGATGAACAGAGAGAAAATAGTGATCGTGAAGATGAAATATGAACTCTTGAACATATTGAGAGTAAAGAAGATATTGAGATACGTGGCATCAGAACACATTTTTGGCTGGAACAAACCTACATTGATGACGAAGGCATAGAAAATTGGCAGACTGAATAAGAAATTAACCTGAAATTGTGGCTAATCGCAAGAATTGTTAATTTGGCTCAAGCCAAAGAGGAGTTTCCTTCAGTACCGTGGGAAAGAGTAATACGAGGTTTGTGGAAACCAAGTGCTTTGGCAACAATATTGGAAATTTTATGTCATCATCCAACTGTTTCATTAACTTTCCCTTTGCGTCCTTTTTCGGGGATTCCTGAAAACCTGACCATAGCAGGGAGACAGAGCCACAGTAGATCCGCGACTAGAAACACGAATCGTCCCCAGGAGGGTAGAATGGGAGACATTACAAAAACCCCTGCCAAGGACGGGACTGAGGATTTGAGGTACAACTCTGTCAGGACACCTAAATTTAAACGAGCAGTAACTGCAGGAAAGATATTAGTACTGATAGACAGAGAGAGAGAGAGAGAGAGACTGAAATCATTAGACAGGAATTAGGCGTTAAACAGGGATTTATGGGAGCTAAAATGTCAAAAGGGGAATGGTTACTTACCCCCGTAGAGCTGGTAAAGAGACAAATGTTCCAATCAAATGTTGGCTCCTTAACGTCCTCAGGCGGTTCCATAGATGTTACTGTGCTGGCAACAACACTTCCTTTAACCTTGCGCCATGGCTGCACCTTGAATCTGGTGAGAGTTTTATTCCCAGCAGCATTAGTTAACGAATCTTGTATGTCGCCAAACAGAGGGTCAGAAAGAATGCTGACACAATGCTCAATAAATGTAACTAAATCACTGAAACTAGCTCTGTGGCCTGCTGTTTCCATTATGTCATGAGCTTTGGTTCTCCACTAGTCTCTCATTTTGTGTGGCAACTTTGAAACAATGGCTCTCATGTTTACAGACACGTCAAGCTCCTGCATGGGCTTGTGGGTTTTAGTGCACCAATTTAAAGTCTGACATAGTTGTGTTAGACATGGTGTATTGTTATCATTATTATCATTATCATTATTATTATTATTAGTAGTAGTAGTAGTAGCAGTAGTATAGTAATAAGAACTAGACAAATTCCCCTCAGCGGGAAATTTGGAGAGTGATACAGTGCGCAAACACCGGGCCGTGCGCGTGGCTATTAGCACGGCAGCCCTAAATTACAAGTCAAACCTGTTCATAGGACCCAATTTCAGCATCGGTGACAATGCTAAGCTGACATTAGCATGTCATAAAACACATTGAGAAGGTCTCAAACACCATTAGAATGCCTTTAACAATCATTTTAGCCTAAGTTAGCATGTTAGAATTAGCATGCTAACATTAGCATGTTAGCACAACAACCAGACATCAATAGTCAAACCTCCACGCACCAACAAGTTCATAGGACCTCATGTTAGCATTAGCATGTTAGCATTGTGGCTAATGCTAACAGGCCAACATCACTCATTACATCACTAACATACAACTCACTACTAGGTAGCTTGGCTGTGGCTGGTTAGCATGTCACTACATAGCTGCAGCTGAAGCTACATATGTGTGTGTATGTGGGAGAGTCGTGCTCACAGAAGTACTGAGGCTCAGAGGTTGCCATGGCAATTTGAGGTGGCCTGATCCATGATGTCATCCACTCAGACACAGGTGCACACACACAGACACCTGCTATCAGGGCAGCAGACACTTATGCATTCAGAGGGAGAAAAAGTGATTGTCTTCCTCTGCATTGGTCTGACATTTGGGCTTTTGCTGACAAAACAGAACAAAACACAGACCGTCATCATTATCAGGACTTCCCGAACGGTTCGGTGTGATTTTGGTGTTTCTGAAGTCAATATTTCACAGACACTTGAGAGTTTAAAACAGGAGTCCGTTCTGCTTCTCTCAGAAAATCTTTGTATTGGAGTCAATGAGGAGCAGAGACAGACGTGGCTGCACTTAGAGGCTGATAATTCAAATTCTGCAAGTCTCTCAGACTTCTTGAGCACATTGTGAGAGACAGAACAAACCTGTCTAAAAACCTGGAAAAAATCATGCATGAAAAGCGTAAATTGTGGCTGGGAGGAGTGTGGAAAGAGCCAAAATCTGGAGTTTTTTCCGGCGCTCTCCCACTCTGGCAGTTGCTCCCTCCTGAACATTCCGTGCAATACACACCCATTATAATCTCCAGCGGTCGCCATGGTGACGAGGCCTTTCGGCTCTGTGAGGGTCTGAGAAGCGTCTGAATTTGGCCTCTGCGCACCCCTCGAACAAACGCTTCTCACGCGAAGACCGAAACTCCTATTGCCAAAATTTTATTCACCATCAGAGCTACAAGGCTTTGCTGTACAAGCTGATCACTTTCTTTTTCCGCTGGGCTCAAAAATGCAGATTTTAGAGCGAGTTAAAAAATGGCTGGTTTCTGTCTCTTCTGTTTTTGATTTGTATTGGACCTTATGGGCGAGGTCAGAGGCGCTCTCCTCGCTCAGAGGCTGAGAACTCAAAATCCGTAAGTCCTATCGCTTAGCCAGGCACATCGTGATAATCAGCACAAGCGGCACTACAACTCTGGAAATTTTCATGCGCGTAGAGCGAAATTTGTGCTTTGCTTTGTGCTCAGTCTGCAGACAGCTGATTGGTCAGACTGCATCCTCTTGATTGGTTGGAGGAATAACCTGCAGCCACACGGCCCTTTGTGGAATAGTTTGGACATGCCTGCTCTGGAGGATTCTCTGGGCGCTTTTCATTACGTTGAATTGTGCCTCCTCGTCTCCTCGCTCCTTCGTCGACCTGGAAGTCGTTTCCCCTCCGCCAAGATGAAGGATGTTCCAATTGCTTAAATGTACCTGAAGGAGACGAGGAGCGAGGAGAGAGGAGTGTAAGAAGAGTTTAAAGCTCACATGGATCAAACCATGTCTGGCACATCGATGGTGATGACAAATTAAAGCCCTATGGCTTGGCACTCGCTGGCTGTATAGATGGCTACTCTCACAAAGTGCTGTCGTTGATGTGTCGAGCAAGCAACAATGATCCAGGAGTGATTGCTCAAAACTATCTGCAATGTGTTTCAGAATGTGGGATCATACCAATGCGGCTTCGCACGGCCTGCGGCACTGAGAATGGCACAATGGCAGCTATGCATCGTGCGTTAAGATCATCACACACGGATGACTTTGCTGGGGCTGCCAGTCATATATATGGATCCTCAACAGCAAACCACGAATAGAAAGTTGGTGGTAATGCTTCCGAAAACAGAGGTTTGGTCATCAACAGTTATTTTTACTTTTGCACTCCTAGCAGTGATCAGTATATCTTGAAATGTTCATGGAATTGTGTAGTCTCCAAACTATCTGGTATTATGGGCTGGTCACGAATATTTAAAATAAATAAAAAGTGTCCGACTATCGGCCCAAATAGCACGTCGCAACATTTAATTTTCAATTATGTTGAGAGATTGCTGCCCCATACAAAATACCCCCTGGCTGATGTCCAATTGTTTGTACCAATGTACATTATAATAACTGCTTTTGTTATGAAAATATTTTAATTAATTAAAAAAAAGTGTGTGTGTGTCTGACAGTATTGGACATTTTTGAAAATACGGAACAAGTCGCGTCCCGTATTGGTTCAATACGGAACGTAACATTTAATTGTCAATTAAAGGACGATTCCGTATTTTACGGGACGGGTGGCAACCCTACCTATAATTGAGCTTGAACAGTCAATTGTGTGGCGAGATTGCTGCCCCATACAAAATAAAACAAATACAGAACAGAAATATGTCAGCTAAGACGCGACATTAATGATCCGTTAATGTCAGGAAGCACCCAACAAGCCATAGCTTCGATGAGCCACAGACGAACGGAGTTCCATTCACCTGATCTAATAAGCAATTGATGAAGCACTGAAAAAACACTTTAAAAACCTTCTCATGGTCATTTTTAAGCCGAATTACTCAACAGAGCCTACTGATTACTTTCCCAGATCGAAAACACGCGGACCGACGCAGATTTTGGAGAAAAAGCGAGATAACTTTAAATTAGTGGATTTTTGACTGGGGTTCGGCGAGCCCCGCAGCGTCCCGTCGGAGTCCTCACTTCGGGACGAAAGCGACTGCCACACTGTCAAAAACAGTTATATTTCTCCGTAGATTTTACAAATAGATCATAAACTATCACTGAGTTTTAGGCGTGTTATTCAAATGTGTACTTTTTCCATAATGAGTCTTACCTGGACACAGTTTCATGCAAACGATGTCCTCGTGCGCCTGAGGTGAACGGCAGAGTCCCGTGATCTTGCTGGGCAGGTGGAGGTCTGCTATCCTGCACGTTCACATACAAGCAGATTGACTGTCTGTGTACATGTATGAAAGAAGATTCACCGACCGGTATCGAGGAACACTTTGAAGTCAAATTTCAGGTTTCTGCGGACGTGTTTTTTTTTTTTACAAGCCGTTTTCTCGATATAACGAGATATTATCTCGTTATAATAAGATATTATCTCGTTATCTCGAGAAAGCAAACTTCGTTTTTTGTTTTGTTTTCTTAAACTTTATTGAATGAACGTCAGAAGAAGAAGTGGCGGTGGATGATGTGCCGTGTGGTGTTCAGCGCGGACAAATGCGCGAGCTAAGATGATTATTACAGGAACACATCACCCCAAATTCATCAGTAATCATAACTAGATTATTATACTGTTGCTCCGGTGCTTTTTGGTTCGTGCAGACGAACTGTGTGGCTCAGTTGAGCAGGACTGTCGGTCCACCCTCAAAACGGTGAAGCGGTGGAAAGTTCACCAAACTGTGCATGAATAGATGGCGGAGATGTGTCTCGACTCTGTCACGTAGCCTCGTTTTAAGCAGTGGCAGCTTCAGGCACAGATTTAGCACAGCTT